>NW_012267492.1:407601-440825 GCF_000151885.1 Dipodomys ordii | reverse complement strand
GGGGAGTTAATTTTATACCCTGCTACTTTGCCAAAGTTTTGAATCAGCTTGAGTAATTTGGGAGTGGAGTCCGTGGGATTCTCTAAATACAAGATCAAATCATCTGCAAGCAGGGAGAGTTTTATTCATCATTCCCTATTTGGATCCCTTTTATGTTTGCATCTTCTCTTATTGCTGTAGCTAGTCATTCTAATACCAAATTGAAGAGAAGTAGAAAGAGTGGTCATCCTTGACTCGTTGCTGAGTTAAAAGTAACTGGCTTTAGTTTTTCGCTTTGAGTATAATGCTGGCTGTAGGGTTGTCATATACAGCCTTTATTGTATTGAGGAATGTTCCCTGGATTCCTAATTTTTCCAAAACTTTAATCATAAAGGGGTGTTGGATCTTGTCAAATGCTTTTTCTGCATCTATTGAGATAACCATGTGGTTCTTATCCTTGCTCTTGTGAGGTGATGAATTATATTGCATATATTGAAACCAGCTTTGCATCCCTGAAATGAATCTTGTTTGATCGTGGACTATGATTTTTTGGGATGTTGAAGTCGATTGGTCAAAATTTTGTTGAAAAGTTTTGCATCAATGTTCATCAAAGAAATGGGTCTATAGTTCTCTTTCTTTGATGAGTCTCTGCCTGGTTTTGGGATGAGGGTTATGATGGCTTCATAGAATGAGTTTGGTAGTGAACTTTCTCTTTCAATTTCATTGAACAGTTGGTGTGAGCTCTGCTTTGAAAGCCTTGTAGAATTCCGTTGTAAATCCATCTGGTGCCTGGCTTTTCTTGGATGGAAGTCTCTTATTGCTGTTTCTATTTTAATGCTTGATATGGGCCTGTTAAGCCTAAGAGGTTTTGAATTGAGTAATAAATTTTTGAGTTAAGTACGTACACAATGGGGATAAGGTCTAATAATCGATGACAATTATGTATCTGAGGATGAGCACAATGGCAGTTAAGTCATGCAAAAAAGGAGGAAAGAAGAAAAAATGAAAAAAGGAGACAAAAAGAAAACATTTACCAAAAGGTCAGTAGAGAATAAAACACACACACACACACACACACACACACACACACACACACACACACACACCTAAAATAAAAATTATGTGAGAAAAAAAGATTAATAGAAAACAATTTTTAATTAAAAAATTAAATTTTTTTAAAAAAAGGTACAACAAAAGAGTTCTTTGGGGGGTGGATCGTTAGATCCTATATCTCACTTGCATCCTAACCAGTCTCTTGGTTGAGTCTCTGGTCTGCTTGTGGAGTTTGGTTTTCCTGTGGCTTGATTGGTTTCTTAAGTCAGTTTGTTTTATGCAGGCAGAAAAATGCTCTGATTTACTCAGGATTTTTTGATTCTCCTCCCAGGCTAGTTCAGTGGGAGGGAGATCTGCTTTGAGTATCACAAAAGAGGGAGATGGCTGTTTCCTCTAGTTTGGAGTTGCTGTGAAAAGGCTGAGTTCTGGGAAAAGTTGAGGCCTTTCAGAAAACGGTAGCTTTTCCCTGAGGAGTTAGTTCCAGAGACACTCACAGAGCCCAGCCTGGAGCCATTCTCAGGGTTTATGTTTACTGAATTGCAATTGACTGTCTAGGCTGCTGTAGGAAGGGGCAGCCTCTGGCTCTGTTTACCCAGTGAAGGAAGACACCGGTCGGGGGGCAGAGTCACCTCTGCCTGGGCTGCGTGACTTTCTCCTGGGTGGAGCTGAACCTGGCAGGTCAGGTCAGGTTCCTGTGACCTGCTAAATGACTCTTTTGTTTTCTTTGAAAGCCTGAGTTGGAGCTAGCTGCTCAGCCAGGCCTTTCTCAATATCAAAGATGGTGGGGGTGGGGAGGGGTGGCCTTCCCTCTTTTGCACCCTGAGAAAGAGTAAGGATGTCAGGGTTCTACTCAAGCTACCAGTGTTGGTTCCTGGGCTGTCTCTGATCTGTGATCTGCAGGATGAAGATATCTGCTTCTTGTCAGTTCTTGCTGGTGTTAAATAGAATCCACTTGCCAGCTGCATTTGGTGCCTTTGTCCCAGACTCTCTGTGTTGTAGCTATGGTGGCTAAGGCCACCGCCACTGCCACCACAGCCACAGTTGTGGCTGCTGGCAAGTGCTCAGATCTGTCTCCTTGCCTGGATTTTCCCTCTCTGGTCATACTCTCTGTACTGTGCTGACACACTTGGTGTGAATCTCTAGGCTAGGACTCTTCACTGGAACACTAAAACTGCTTTCTTTGGGAGAGCTTGTTTAGCCTCCAGCTTCTCCATCATCTTCCTCCGATTTGCCAGTCCTGGCCATTTTTATCCAGACTTTGATGCATGTTGTTTTCTTGTCACTATGGGTACTTTGAGAAAAAACACACAATGTCAGGATAAAATGTGGAGAGCCTGGAATCATGAATATAGGTTCACGGTGTATGGACCCATATGGATGGACCTCATCAGAGCTTGCTCTCATGAACTCGTACCTTGCCCAGGCCACTAGTCTTTCTCCAAGTCTGCATCAAGTTTTTAGCTATACTGTCATGTCAGTCCTGGGGCCTGGAGAAGGGGGTGTAGGCGTCTGAGGAAGAGCAGCCTATCCCTTCCTTCTTGTTAAGTTGGTGCCTGTCAGAACAACTTTGGTGACCCTAGGCCCCTACCCCAGCCTCTGAGTCTTCACTGCACTTTCAGCTCTGCTTTTGGTCATGTGATTTCCAGAGCCTGTGGGATTGGGGGATGAGGGATGTGTGGAAAAAGTTGGTAATTAATTTGTCAGTCCTGGGGCTTGAACTCAGGGTTTGGGGTCTTTCTTGGAGCTCTTTCACTCAGTACTAGCACTCTCCAGTGCCACTTCTAGTATCCTGGTGGTTCATTGGAGATAAGAATGTCACACAGACTTTCCTGCTTGGGCTGGCTTTGAACCATGATCCTCTGATCTCAGCTTCCTGGGTACCTATGATTACAGTTGTGAGCCACTTGTGCCCAGCAGTTATGTTTGTATTTAAATTATTTTTTGGTCACATTAAAGTCTATTGTGTTTCAGGCTTTCCCACAACCTAGGCAAGGACCTCAACACTGAGCCTCACCCCTTTATGTCTCTTAACCTAATCAGTTCCTTTAGACTGTCAATATATCAGTTTTCTAGAAAGGAGCTTCAGTGTGACTTTGTGTTTTGTCCTTTGCCTGTCAGCTGTACAGGATCCCACACCTGTGGAGCAGTTCCAGTATGCCTGCCCTTTGTTGTGTGTTGATTTCCTCTGACTTTGAGAGCAAAATGTGCAGAGTATCAGACAATAACCTGTAGAGTCCATACACTTGAAATTGTGAGTGGTGCATTTGGGTGTATGGCTCAGTATAGAAGTGGCTTGACTGACACTCCCTCCCCCGAAGTTGCTTTCATGGACTCAGTCCAACTTACATCTCCAGCTTCATATATAAATCTGTACCAAGTTTTTTTTTGTGGTTGTTTTTTGGTTAGTCATGGGGCTTGAACTCTAGTGCTGTACCTCTTGATCCACAACACCACTTCTGGTTTTCTGGTGGTTAATTGGAGATAAAATCTTCACAGACTTTCCTGCCTAGGCTGGCTTTGAACTGTGATCCTCAGGTCTCAGCCTTGTGAATATCTAAGATTACAGCCATGAACCACCAGTGTCTGGCTATACCAAGTTTGTGTCTGTGCTTTCAGTCATGTTCATCCCAGAGCCTGGAGAGGGGAATGAGCATGTATGAGGAAGAGCAGCCTATGCATTCCTGCTGGGTAACTTGGTACATATCAGCACAACCTTGGCAACACTAGGTCCATCCCAGGCCTGTATCCTCAGCACTGAATCTTTACTGAGCCTTCAGCTATGTGCTGCATAGGATGTGGTAGTGAGGGGGTGAGGGGGTGAGGGGGTGTGTGACGCATGTTTATGTTTTCACTATATACACCTTGCAGACATTTTATCAGGCATTCCAATGTATTTCCATTTGCTTTGGTGAATTCCAGTGGTATTATGTTCAGAGCTCTCCACAGGCTAGGGCAGCACCTCCACACTAAGCCTCCATTTTATACCTCAGAAACCAATCAGTTCTTGTAGACTGGAGTCCTGTCAACATTCTCATAAGGATCTTTGGAGGGAAGAAGAAAACAATACCTAACTTTTTCTTTCCCTGTAAGACATATCAGGTCCAACTTGTCTTCGACTAGGTTCCTGGATATCTAGCATTTGTTGCCTATTGCCTGCCTCTGCCTGCAAACACTTTGAGGAGAAAATGTACCAGTTTCAGGATTATGTATGTCAAATCTGAGTCTACAGCCTAATGTGTACTTTGGCACACTGAGGCCCAATTTAGCCCTCAATCCTCATCACAACCATGCTTTCACCTGTGCAAAAACACCTTTCGTGGGTGCTAGGATGCACACAGGAGCTGATTGTGACAGAAAGATGCTGTCTATTTCTTTTTGGTGGCTTCTCTGTCCTAAGGGTAAGGAGTAGAGCACTCAGAACTTGGGTTCCTTCAAACAAAAATTTTTAAGGATCCCAAGTAACTAGTGTTTCTTGTCGTTTGCATCCTGAGCTCCCAAACATTGGTCAGCTCTCCCAGAATTGGGCACAAAAAATTGGACCTGTGGCTATGGACAGTGAGAAGGGCTTTCATTGGTGCTAGGTTGCACACAGGAGATTGTTTGGATGGAAAGAGTCTGTATCTTTCCCTTTGGTGGCTTGTCTGTCATATACGGAAAGAGTAGAACACTCAGAAACTGTGGGTCATAAAACAATATTTGTAGACCCCCAAGTTGCTAGTTCCTTATCTTGTCATTTGCATCCAAAGCTACCAAACACTCACCAGCTCTCCCAGAATTGGGAGGAAAAAAATTTCAGCCTAGTGCTATGCAAAGTTAGAAGGGCTTTCAGCTTTGCTAGGATGCACACAGAAGTTAGTGGGGACAGAAAGATGCTGTCTATTTCTCTTCGGTGGCTTGTCTGTCCTTTGGGGAAGAAAAAGAGCACCAGATCTTGGGGACCTTAAAACAAAATTGTTCTAAGTGCTCTATCTTGTTATTTGCATCCTGAGCTCCCAAATACTTGTTAGCTCTCCCAGAATTGTGAGGAAAAAATTTTGATTGGTGGTCGTGGCTAGTATCAGGGACTTTTGCGCCTGCTAGGATTCACACAGGAGTTGCTGGGGACAGAAAGATACTGTCTCTCTTTTTTTTGGTGTCTTATTCCTCCTTTGGGGAAGGTGTAGAGCATTCAGAACATGGTGGCCCAAAACAATTTTGTTTTAAGGTCCCCAAGTTCTGAGTGCTCTCTCTTGTCATTTGCATCCTGAGCTCCCAAACACTCATCAGCTCTCCCAGAATTGCAAGGAAAATAATTGGACATGTTACTGTGGACAATGTGAGGGTCTTTTGGTCCTGGTGGATGCAAACTGGAGCTTCTGGTGACAGAAAGATGTTGTCTATTTCTCGTAGCTTGTCTTTCCTTTGGGGAAGGTGTAGAGCACTTTAACTTGGGGGCCTAAAAACAATTTTGTTTCAGGCCCCCAATTCTGAAAGCTATATCTTGTTGTTTGCCTCCTGAGCTCCCAAATATTCTTCAGCTCTCCGGGAATTGCCAGAACAATATTTGGAAGGGCTGTGTGAAGGGCTGTTGTTACTGCTAGAATGAGGAACTCCTGGGGACAGAGAGATGCTGTCTATTTCTTTTCAAGCTTGTCTCTACATTGGGGATGGAGTAGAGCACTCAGAACTTGGGGACCTTAAAACAAAATTGTTTTAAACAATTTTGTTTTAAGGTCCCCAAGTTCTGAGTGGTCTACCTTGTCATTTGCATCCTGAGGTTCCAAGCACTCGTCAGCTCTCCAGAATTACATGGAAAAAAATTGAATTTGTTACTGTGGTCAGTATGAGGGCTTTTCCACCCTGCTAGGACAGAGACTGGAGCTGCTTGGGATAGAACGATACTGTCTATTTTTCTTTGGTGGCTGTCTCTCCTTTGGGGAAGGTGTAGAACAGTCAGAACTTGGGGGCCTTAAAATAAGGCCTTATTTTAAGGCCCCCAAGTTCTGAGTTCTCTGTCTTGTCAGTTGCATCCTGAGCTCCCAAACCCTCCTCAGCTCTTCCAGAATTGCAAGAAAACATTTCGACCTTTGCCTGTGGACAGCGTGGGGGTGTTTGAGTCCTGCTAGGAAGCACACAGGAGCTGCTGGGGACAGAAAGATGTTGCCTATTTCTCTTTGGTTTCTTGTGTCTCCTTTGGAGAATGTGTAGAGCACTCAGAACTTGTTCAAAGGCCCCCAGGTTCTGAGTGCTCTATCTTGTTGTTTGCATCCTGAGCTACTGCACATTCATCAGCTCTCCCCAAATTGTGAGGAAAATATTTGGACGTGTTATAATGGATCGTGTGAGGGTCTCTCGGTCCTGCTAGAATATACAGAGGAGCTGTTGGAGACAGAAAGGAGGTTTGGAGGTTTGACTCTCCTTTGTGGAAGGTGTAGAGCACTGAGAACTTTTGGGCCTTCAAACAAAATTGTTCAAGGCCCCCAAATTCTGAGTGCTCCATCTTGTTTTTTTCCATCCTTAGCTCCCAAACACTGGTCAGCTCTCCCAGAATTGCCCATATGAGGAGCTTTTAGCCCTGCTAAGATGTGAACCGCAGCTGCTTTGGACAGAATGATGTTGTCTATTTCTACTTGGTGGCATGTCTCTACATTCGGGAAGGAGTAGAGAACTCAGTGCTTTGGGTCCTTAAAACAATTCTGTTTTAAGGCCCTCAATTCCTCAGTACTCTATCTTGTCGTGTGCATGCTGGGCTCCCAAACATTCATCAGCTCTCCCAAACTGTAAGGAAAAATTTTTGACCTATGGTGTTGACAGTGAGAGGGGCTTTGAACCCTGCGAGGATGCACATAGTAGCTGCTGAAGACAGAAAGATGCTGTCTACTTCTCTTTTGTTGTTTTTCTCTCCTTTGGGGAAGGTGTAGAGCACTCAGAACTTTGGGGCCTTAAAACAATTCTCTTTTAAAGTCCTCAGGTTCTGAGTGATCTATCTTGACATTTGTATCCTGAGCTCCAAAAACTCCTCAGCTCTCCCAGAATTGAAAGGAAAAAATTTCAACCAGTGACTGTGGACAGCAAGAGGGTGTTTGAGCCCTGCTACGATGCACACAGGAGCTGCTGAGGACAGAAAGGTGCTGTCTACTTCTCTTTGGTTTCTTGTATCCTTGAGGAATGCATAGAGCACTCAGAACTTGTTTTAAGTGGTGAGTGCTCTATCTTGTCTTTTGCATTCTGAGCTTTGTAACACTGGTCAGCCCTCCCAGAATAGCAAGACAAAAATGGGACCTGTTACTTTTGACAGTGTGAGGGGATTTCAGCCCTGCTAGAATGCAGACCGGAGCTTCCTGGGATAGAAGGATGCTGTCTATTTCTCTTTGGTGGCTTGTGTCTCCTTTTGGGAAAGTGTGGAGGACTCAGAACTTTTGCTTTAAGGTACCCAAGTTCTGAGTGCCATATCTTGTTGTTTGCATCCTGAACTCCCAAACCCTCCTCAGCTCTCACAAAATTGGGGGGAAAAATTCGACCTGAGGCTGTTGACAGTGAGAGGGGCTTTGAACCCTGCTAGGATGCACACAGGAGCTGCTGGAGACAGAAAGATGTTGTCCTTTTCTCTTTGGTGGCTTGTCTCTCCTTTGGGGAAGGTGTAGAGCACTCAGAACTTGGGATCTTTAAAACAGAATTGTTTTAAGGCCCCCATGTTCTGAGTGCTCTATCTTGTCGTTTGCATCCTGAGCTCCCAAACACTGATCAGCTCTCCCAGAATTGCAAGGAAAAAGATTGGACCTCTTACTGTGGACCATGTGAGAGGTTTTCAGCCTTGCTAGGATGCAGACTGGAATTTCTTGGGATAGAAAGATGCTCTCTATTTCTCATTGGAGGCTTGTCTCTCCTTTGGGGAAGATGTAGACCACTCAAAACAATTTTGTTTAAAGGCACCCAAATTCTGAGTGGTCTATCTTGTTGTTTGCATCCTGAGCTACCAAACACTCATCAACTCTCCCAGAATTGCAAGGAAAAAATTTGGAACTGATACTGTGAACTGTGTGAGGGTCTTTCAGTCCTGCAAGAATGCAGACCGGAGTTTCTTGGGACAGAAAGATGCTGTCTATTTCACTTTGGTGGCTTTTCTCTCGTTTGGGGAAGGTGTAGAGCACTCAGAATTTGTTTTAAGGCCCCCAAGTTCTGAGTGCTCTATCTTGTTTGCGTCCGGAGCTACCACACATTCGTCAGCTCTCCCCTAATTGCGAGGAAAATAATTGGACGTGTTACAATTGATAGTGTCAGGGTCTCTTGGTCCTTCTAGAATGTACAGAGAAGTTGCAGGCAACAGAAAGTTGCTGTCAATTTCTTTTAGAGGCTAGTCTCTCCTTTGGGGAATGTTTAGAGTACTCCAAACTTGGGGGCTTTAAAATAGAATTCATTTAAGGACCCATGTTCTGAGTGCTCTATCCTGTCATTTGTATCCTAGTCAGCTCTCTGAAAATTGCGAGGAAAAAATTTCAACATGTGGCTATAGACAGCAAGAGGGGAGTTGAACCCTGCTACAATGCACACAGGAGTTGCTGGGGATAAAGATTCTGTCTACTTCTCTTTGGTGGCTTGTCTCTCCTTTGGAGAAGGTTTAGAGCACTCAGACCTTGGGGGCTTGAAAAACAAAATTCATTTAAGGCCCCCAAGTTCTGAGTGATCTATCTTGTTGTTTGCATACTGAGCTCCCAAACACTGCTCAGCTCTCCCAGAATTGCAAGGAAAAAATTTTGACGTGTGGCTGTGGACGGCAAGAGGTTGTTTGAGCCCAGCTCAGATGCACACAGGAGCTGCTGGGGACAGAAAGATGCTGTATGTTTCTCTTTGGTTTCTTGTGTCTCCTTTAGGGAATGTGAAGAGCACTCAGAACTTGTTTTAAGGCCGCCAAGTTCTGAGTGCTCTATCTTGACGTTTGCATCCTGCCCGCCCTAACACTGGTGAGATCTCCAGGAAAGCAAAGATAAAAATTGGGACCTGTTACTGTGGACAGTGTGAGGGGCTTTAAGCCCTGCTTGGATGAAGATCCTAGCTGCCTGGGATAGAAGGATACTGTCTATTTCTCTTTGGTGGCCTGTCTCTCTTTTGGGGGAAGGTTTAGAGCACTCAGAACAAGGGGGTCTTGAAACAATTCTTTTGAGTGCTCTATCTTTTTGTTTTATATCCTGAGCTCCCAACCACTTGTCAGCTCTCCCAGAATTTCAAGGAAAAAATTTTGACCTCTTACTGTGGACAGTGTGAGGGTCTTTCAGCCTTGCAAGAATGCAGACCAGAGTTTCTTGGGATAGAACGATGCTATTTCTCTTTGGTTGCTTGTGTTTCCTTTGGGAAAGTTGTAGAGCACTCAGAACTTGTTTTAATACCCCCAAGTTCTGAGTGTTCTATCTTGTCATTTACAACCTGAGGTCCAAATATTCATTAGCTCACCCTGAATTGCGAGGAAAATAATTGGACGCTTTACAATGAATAATGTTAGGGGCTTTTCGAACTACTACAACCCACATAGGAGCTGCTGGGGACATTTCTGGTATCAATTTTGCTTTGGAGGTTTGTCTAACCTTTGAGGAAAGTATAGAGCACTCAGAACATGGGGGCCTTAAAATAGAATTGTATTAAGACCCCCAAGTTCTGAGTGCTCTATCTTGTCATTTGCATGCTGACTCCCAGACACTAGTCGCTCTATGAAAATTGTGAGGAAAATTTCGACATGTGGCTATAGAGAGCAAGATGGGCTATGAACCCTACTACAATGCACACAGGAGCTGCTGGTGATAGAAAGATGCTTTTTACTTCTCTTTGGTGGCTTGTCTCTCCTTTGGAGAAAGTTTAGAGCACTCAGATCTTGGAGGCCTTAAAGGAGAATTGTTTTAAGGCCCCAAAGTTCAGAGTGCTCTATCTTGTCATTTGCATCCTGAGCTCCCAAACACTTCTCAGCTCTCCCAGTATTGCAAGGAAAAAGATTGGACCTGTGGCTGTGGACAGCGAGAGGGTGTCTGAGCCATCCTAGGATGCACACAGGTGCTGCTGGGGACAGAAAGATGCTGTCTACTTCTCTTTGGTTTCTTGTGTCTCTTTGGGGAATTTGTAGAGCATTCAGAAGTTGTTTTAAAGCCCCAAGTTTTGGGTGCTCTATCTTGTCTTTTGCATACTGAGCTCTCAAACACTCCTCAGCTCTCACAGAATTGTCAGGAAAAAAATGGAAGTGTTACTGTGGACAGTGTGAAGGTCTTTCAGTCCGCAAGAATGCAGATTGGAGTTTCTTGGGACAGAATATGGCTGTCTATTTCACTTTGGTGGTTTTTCAGTCATTTGGAGAAGGTATAGAGCACTTAAAACTATTTGTTTTAAGGCCTCCAAGTTCTGAGTGCTCTATCTTGTCGTTTGCACCCTAAACTACCACACATTTGTCAGCTTTCCCTGAATTGCAAGGAAAATATTTGGACGTGTTACCTTGAGTAGTGTGAGGGTCTCTCAGACCTGCTAGAATGTACAGAGGAGCTGTTGGGGACAGAAAGGTGCTGTCAATTGTGTCTCCATTGGGGAATGTGTAGAGCACTCAGAACTTATTATAAGGCCCCCAAGTTTTGAGTGCTCTATCTTGTCGTTTGCATTCTGAGCTCCCAAACACTTGTCAGCTCTCCCAGAATTGCAAGGAAAAACTTTCGACCTGTGGTTGTGGGCAGTGAGAGGGTGTTTGAGCCCTGCTAGGATGCACACAGGAGTTGCTGGGGACAGAAAGATGCTGTCTGTTTCTCTTTGGTTTCTTGTGTCTCCTTTGGAGAATGTGTAGAGCACTCAGAACTTGTTTTCAGGCCGCCAAGTTCTGACTGCTCTATCTTGTCATTTTCATCCTGAGCTCCCTAACACTGATCAGATCTCCCAGAATTGCAAGGAAAAACTTTCGACCTGTGGCTGTGGACAGTGTGAGGGGCTTTAAGCATTGTTAGGATGCAGACCATAGCTGCCAGGGATAGTAGTATGCTGTCTATTTCTCTTTGGTGGTTTGTTTCTCCCTTGGGAATGGTTTAGAGCACTCAGAACAAGGGGGCCTTAAAACAATTCTTTTCTGAGTGCTCTATTTGTTGTTTCCATCCTGAGTTCCCAAACACATGTCACCACTCCCAGAATTGCAAGGAAAACATTTGGACCTGTTACTGTGGACAGATTGAGGGTCTTTCAGTCCTGCAAGTATGTAGACCGGAGTTTCTTGGGACAGAAAGATGCTGTCTATTTCACTTTGATGGCTTTCCTCTCCTTTGGGGAAGGTGTAGAGCACTCAAAACTTGGGGGCCTTAAAACGACAAGGTTCTATCTTGTAGTTTGCATCCTGAGCTACCACACATTCGTCAGCTCTCCCCTAATTGCGAGGAAAAAAATCGGATGTGTTACAATTGATAGTGTGAGGGTCTCTTGGTCCTGATAGAATGCACAGAGGAGATGCTGGGACAGAAAGGTGCTGTCAATTTCTCTTTGGAGGCTTGTCTCTCCTTTGGGGAAGGTGTAGAGCACTCAGAACTTGGGGGCCTTAAAACAAAATTGTTTAAGCCCCCCAATTCTGATGGTTCCATCTTGTCCTTTGCATCCTTAGCTCCCAAACACTGGTCAGCTCTCCCAGAATTGCAGGTAAAAAGTTTTGGCCTGTTACTGTGGCCCATATGAGAGTCATTCAGCCCTGCTAAGATGCAGCCTGCAGCTGCTTCAGTCATAATGGTACTGTCTATTTCTACTTGGTGGCTTGTCTCTTCATTGGGCAAGGAGTAAAGAACTCAGAACATTGAGCACTGAAAACAATTTTGTTTAAAGGCCCCCAATTTCTCAGTGCCCTATCTTCTTTTTGCATCCTGAGCTCCCAAACTCTTCTCAGCTCTCCCAAAATTTCAAGGAAAAAATTTCTACCTGGGACTGTTGACAGCGAGAGGGGCTTGAGCCCTGCTAGGATGCACACAGTAGCTGCAGGAGACCGAAAGATGCTGTCAATTTCTCTTTGGTGGATTATCTCTCCTTTGGGCAAGGTGTAGAGCACTCAAAAGTTTGGGGTCTTAAAACAATTCTGTTTTAAAGCCCCCAAGTTCTAAGTGATCTAATTTGTCGTTTGCATCCTTAGCTCCCCCAAACTCCTCAGCTCTTCCAGAATTGCAAGGAAAAAATTTGGAACTCTGGCTGTGGACAGCAAAAGGGTGTTTGAGCCCTGCTAGGATACACACAGGAGCTTCTGGGGACAGAAAGATGGTGTCTATTTCTCTTTGGTTGCTTGTGTCTCCTTTGGGGAAGTTGTAGAGCATTCAGAACTTGTTTTAAGGCCCACAAGTTCTGAGTGGTCTATCTTGTCATTTATATCCTGAGGTCCACACATTCGTCAGCTCTTCCTGCATTGCAAGGAAAGTAATTGGATGTATTACAGTGGAGAGTATTAGGGGCTTTCCATATGACTACAATGAAAATAGGGGCTGCTGGAGACAGAACGATGGTATCAATTTAGATTTAGAGGCTTGTCTCTCCTTTGGGTTTAGAGCACTCAGAACTTGGGGGCCTTAAAACAGAATTGTTTTAAGTCTCACGAGTTCTGAGTGCTCTATCTTGTTGTTTGCATCTTGATCTCCCAGACCCTAGTCAGTTCTTCGAAAATTGCAAGGAAAAAGTTTCAACATGTGGCTATAGACAGCAAGAGGGGTTTTGAACCCTGCTACAATGCACACTGGAGTTGCTGGGGACAGAAAGATGCTGTGTATTTCTCTTTGGTTGCTTGTGTCTTCTTTGGGGAAGTTGTAGAGCACTCAGAACTTCTTTTAAGCCCCCCAAGTTCTAAGTGCTCTAGATTGTTGATTGCATCCTGAGTTCCCAAATACCCTTCAGCTCTCCAAAAATTGCAAGGAATAAATTTTGACATGTGGGTGTGACAGTGAGAGGAGAACTGATCTCTGCTAGGATGTAAACAGGAGCAGCTGGGGACAGAATGTTGCTATTTCTAATCTGTGTCTTGAGTATCCTTTGGGGAAAGTGTACAGCAGTCAGAATTTGGGGGCCGTAAAACAGTTGGGTTTTAAGACATCAAAGTTCTGAGTGCTCTATCTTGTCGTTTGCAGCCTGAGCTCCCAAAAACACTTCAGCTCTCCCCGAATTGCATGGAAAAAATTTGGACGCATTACTGTGGTCAGAGTGAGCGCATTTTGGGCCTACTAGGTTGAAGACCAGAGCTGCTGAGGACAGAAAAATGCTATCTATTTCTCTTGGGTGGCTGTCCTTAAAACAATCCTGTTTTAAGGCCCCCAAGTCCTGAGTGCTCTATCTTGTTATTTCTTTCTTCTTTTCTTTTTCTTTCTTTTATTTTTTTTGGGGGGAGGGTTCCGGTCATGGGCCTGAACTCTGGGCCTGGGCGCTGTCCCTCAGCTCTTCAGCTCAAGGCTAGCACTCTACCACTTGAGCCACAGCACCACTTCCGGCTTTTTTCTTTCTGCTTATGTGATGCCTCATGCATGCAAGGCAAGCGTTCTACCACTGAGCCACCTTCCCAGCCCCTATCTTGTTATTTCTGTCCTGAGCTCCCAAACCTTCCTGAGCTTCCCCCAAACTGGGAGTAAAATATTTTGACATGTTACTGTGGATAGCATGAAGGGTTTTCAGTACTCCTACAATGCATACACAGCTGCTGGAGACAGACAGATGCTGTCAATTTCTTTTGGAAGCTTTTCTCTCCTTTGTGGTAGTAGTAGTAGAGCCCTCAGAACTTGGGGGCCTTAAAACAATTCTGCTTTAAGGCCCCCAAGTTCTGAGTGTTCTATCTTGACAATTGCTTCCTGAGCTCCCAGACACTAGTCAACTCTCAGGAAATTGGGAGGAAAATATTTCGACATGTGGCTATAGACAGAAAGAGGAGTTTTAGCCCTGCTACAATGCACACTGGAGCTTCTGGCAACAGAGGGATGCTGTCTATTTTTCTTTGGTGGCTTGTCTCTCCTTGGGGAAGATTTAGAGCACCTAGAACTTGGGGGTCTTTAAAACAGAATTGTTTTAAGGCCCCAAAGTTCTGAGTGCTATATCTTGTCATTTGCATCCTGAACTCCAAACACTCCTAAGCTCACCCAGAATTATAGGAAAAAATTTCGACCTGTGGCTGTGGACAGCAAAAGGGTGTTTCAGCCCTGCTAGGATGCACACAGGAGCTGCTAGGGCCAGAAAGATGCTTTCTATTTTTGTTTGCTTGTGTTTCCTTTGGAGAACATGTAGACCATTCAGAATTTTTTTTAAGCAATCAAGTTCTGAGTGCTCTATTTTGTTGCTTACATCCTGAAGTCTAAAACATTCATCAGCTCTCCTTGAATTGTGAGAAAAATAATTAGACATATTACAGTGGATAGTGTTAGGGGCTTTCTGTACTACTACAATTCATATCGAGACTGCTGGAGACAGAAAGATGGTATCAATTTTGCTTAGGAGGCTTGTCTCTCTTTTGGGGAAGGTGTAGTGCACTGAGAACTTGTTTTAAGTCCCCCAAGTTCTGAGTGCTCTATCTTGTCATTTGCATCCTGAGCTCCAAGACACCAGTCAGCTCTCCAAAAATTGTGAGGAAAAAAATTTAACATGTGGCTACAGACAGCAAGAGAGACTTTGATCCCTGTCACAATGCACACAGGATCTTCTGGGGAAAGAAAGATGTTGTCAATTTCTCTTTGGAGGCTTGTACTTTTTTGGAGATGGAGTAGAGCACTAAGAACTTGGGGGCCTAAAAAGAATTTTGTTTTAAGGCCCCACATTCTGAGTGCTCTATCCTGTCATTTGTGTCCTGAGCTCTCAAACCATTCTTGACTCTCACAAAATTGTGAGAAACATTTCAATCCGTGGCTGTGGACAATGACAGGGGCTTTTGGCACACAAGAGCTGCTTGGGACAGAAAGATTCTGTCTATTTCTCTTTGGTGGCTTGTCTCTCCTTTGGGAAGGACATTTGTCAGCTTTCCCCAAATTGAGAGGAAAATATTTGGACATGTTACAGTTGATAGTGTGAGGGGATTTCGGTCCTGCTACAATACACACAGGAGATGCTGGGAATAGAAAGATGCTGTCAATTTCTATTTGGAGGCTTATCTCTCCTTTAGGGAAGGAGTAGAGCACTCAGAACTTGGGAGCCTAAAAGAATTTTGTTTTAAGGCCCCACATTCTGAGTGCTCTATCCTGTCATTTGTGTCCTAAGCTACCAAACGTTCCTCAACTGGCCCTGAATTGTGAGTAAAATGTTTCCACCCATGGCTTTGGACAAAGACAGGGGCTTTTGGCCCTCCTAGCATGCACACAGGAGCTGCTGGGGAGAGAAAGATGCTGTCTTTTTATCTTTGGTGGCATGTCTCTTTTGGGGAAGGTGTAGAGCAGTAAGAACTTCAGGACCTTTAACCAATTTTGTTTCAAGCCCCCCAAGTTCTGAGTGGTCTATCTTGTCGTTTGAATCCTGAGCTCCCAAATACTCAAAAGCTCTCCCAGAATTGTGAGTAAAAAATTAGGACCTGTGGCCGTGGATAGTGCCAGAGTCTTTTGCCTCTGCTACAACGCACACAGGAGTTGCTGGGGACAGAAAGATGCTGCCAATTTTTATTGGAGGCTTGTGCTGTATCTTGTCATTTGCATCCTGAGCTCCCAAACACTCATCAGCTCTCCCAGAATTGCAAGGAAAAAATTTGGGCCTGTTAATGTGGACAATGTGAGGGGTTCAGTTTCATACTGTCTATTTCTCTTTGGTGTCTTGTCTCTCCTTTGGAGAAGGTGTAGACCATTCAGAACTTGGGGGCCTTAAAACAAAATTGTTTTGTTTTAAGGCCCCCAAGTTCTGAGTGCCCTATGTTGTCCTTTGCATCCTGAGCTATCACATATTCATCAGCTCTCCCCAAATTGCAAGGAATATATTTGGACGTGTTACAATGGATAGTCTGAGGGCTCTCGTTCCTGTTAGAATGCACAGAGCAGCTGCAGTTGACAGAAAGGTGCTGTCAATTTCTCTTTGGAGGCTTGTCTCTCCTTTGGGGAAGGAGTAGAACACTCATAAACAAAAGTTGTTTTAAGGTCCCCAAATTCTTTTTTTAAGGCATTCTATTTAGCAGTCAAGATGCTTTAGCCAAGCTTTGTTTTGTGTAGATTTTTTTTTGGGGGGTTCCAGTTGTGGGGCCTGAACTCTGGGCCAGGGCACTGTCCCCCAGCTCTTCAGCTCAAGGCTAGCACTCTACCACTTGAGCCACAGCACCACTTCCGGCTTTTTTCTTTTTGCTTATGTGGTGCTGAGTAATCGAACTCATGCATGCAAGGCAAGTGCTCTACCACTGAGCCACCTTCCCAGCCCATTTTGTGTAGATTTGTTCTAAGAAAACTTTAACTATACTATGTGGATCACATTTACATTTTCATGCTATCCACATTCTACTCCACAAGAGAGGCTAGAATAGTTGATTCCTTCTTTTTTTTTTTCAGAAAGAAACCTCACATTTATTAGCTCTCATTTGCTAATTTCTCCTCCTCTTACTCTTTTTATTTTTAATTGTGAAAATACCATACAGAGGGGTTACAATTACATGGGCAAGATAATGAGCACATTTCTTATCAAGTGTTGCTGACTCCTCCTTTGTTTCCCCTTCCCATCCCTTTTCATTTCCTCCCTCCCCCGTGCTCTCCTACCCCCCACCAAGGTTGTAAAGTTCGTTTTTCGACAATGATTTGTACATCTCATTGTTTCAATTTGTCCACCTATATCCCTATTTAAACGATTTTTTCCCTTCCCCTCCACAAATTATACCAACATCAAATACAGTGAAAGCATGGGTTATACTGTTGGGAAGAGACATACAAAGCAACAAAAAAATCATCTTATAAATATGTTAGAAACAATGACATTAAAACAAAAACAGTTGAATACTTATCTTGGGGTTCATTCACCTAACATCAACTTATCTGACCTTTTCTACTTGTCTCAGACATAAAGGCCCCCAAATTCTGAGTGTTCTATCTTGTCATTTTGCATCCTGAGCTCCCAAACATTGGTCAGCTCTTCCAGAATTATAAGGAAAATATTTGGACCTGTTACTATGGCCAGTACGAGAGGCTTTCAGCCCTGCTAGGATGCAGACTGCAACTGCTTGGGACAGAATAATGGTATTTCTACTTGGTGATATGAGAACTCAGAACTTTGGGCCCTTAAAACAATTTTGTTTAATGGCCCCCAAGGCATTTGCATGCTGAGCTCCCAAACATTTGTCAGCTCTCCCCGAATTGCGAGGAAAATATTTGGACATGTTACAGTGGATAGTGTGAGGGGATTTTGGTCCTGCTTCAATGCACACAGGAGCTGCTGGGGACAGCAAAACGCTGTCAATTTCTCTTTGAAGGCTTGTCTCACCTTTGGGGAAGGAGTAGAGCACTCAGAACTTGGGGCCTAGAATGAATTATGTTTTCAGGCCCCAGTGGCCTGAGCTCCCAAACCCTCCTCAACTCTCCCAGAATTGAGTAAAATATTTCGACCCGTGGCTATGGACAGCTAAGAACAACGACAGGGGCTTTTGGCAAACAGGAGCTGCTGGGGACAGAAAGATGCTGTCTATTTCTGTTTGATGGCTTGTCTCTCTTTGGGGGAAGGTGTTGAGCACTCAGAACTTGGGTGACTTAAAACAATTTTGTTTTAAGAATTGTGAGTAAAATATTTCGACCTCTGGCTGTGTACAATGAGAGAGGTTTTAGCCCTGCTAGAATGCACACAGGAGCTGCAGGGAATAGAAAGACGCTGTTAATTTCTCTGTGGAGGCGTGCCTGTCTTTTGGGGAAGGAGTAGAGTACTTCTAACTTGGGGGTCTTTAAACAAGATTGTTTTAAGACCCCCAAGTTATGAGTGCTCTATCTTGTCGTTGGCATCCTGTGCTCCCAAACATTCATCAGCTCTCCCAGAATTGCAAGAAAAAAATTGGACTTGTTACTCTGGACAGTGTGTGGGGCTTTCAGCCCTGCTAGGATGCAGACCAGTGCTGCTGGGGTAGAATGATGCTGTCTGTTTCTCTTTGGTGGTTTGTCTCTCCTTTGAGGATGGAGTAGAGCACTCATAGTTGGAGGTCTTAAAACAATTTTGTTTTAAGTTCTCCAAATTCTAAGTGCTCTATCCCAGCATTTGCATCTTGAGCCCCCAAACACTCGACAGCTCTTCCAGAATTGCTAGTAAAAAAAATTCAACATGTAGCTGTGGATAGTGACAGTGGCTTTTGCCCCTGCTAGGATGAACATGGAAGCTGCTGGGGACAGAAAGATGCTGTCTATTTCTCTTTGATGGCTTGTCTGTCCTTTGTGGAAGAAGTAGAGCTCTCAGAACTTGGGGGCCTTAAAACAGGGGTTTCTGTGTGCTCTATCTTGTCATTTGCATCCTGAGCTCCAAAACACTCATCAGCTCTCCTAAAATTGCCAAGAAGAAATTTCAAGATGTGGCTGTGGACAGCAAGAGGTGCTTTGATCCCTGCTAGTCTGCAGACTGGAGCAGTGGGAGACAGAAAGATGCTGTCCGTTTCTAATTGGTAGCTTGTGTCTCCTTTGGGGATGGAGTAGAGCACTCAGAACTGTGGTCCTTAAAACAGTTCTGCTTAAGGCCCCCAAGTTCTGTGTGCTCTATTTTGTTATTTGCATCCTGAGTTCCCAAACATTCATCACCTCTCCCAAAATTGCGAGGAATGAATTTGGCATGTGGCTGTGACAGAGAGAGGCTCTTTTATCCCTGCTAAGATGCAAACAGGAGTAGCTGGGTACAGAAGATGTTGTCTATTTCTCTTGGGTGGCTTGTCTCTCCTTTGGAGAACGGGAAGAACATTCTGAACTTGGGGGCCTTATCTTGCCCATGTAATTGTAACCCCTCTGTACAGTATTTTCACAATTAAAAAAAGAATTTTGTTTTAAGCCCCCCAAGTTCTGAGTGCTCTATCTTGTCATTGACGTCGTGAGCTCCTAAACCCTCCTCAGCTCTCCTGAATTTTGAGGAAAATATTTGGACATGTTGCTGTGGGTTCTGTGAGGGGCTTTCAGTACTACTTCAATGCACACAGTAGCTGCTATTGAGAGAAAGATGCTGTAAATTTCTTTTTGAGGCTTGTCTCTCTTTTGGGGAATGAGCAGCACACTCAGAACTTGGGGGCCTTCCAGGTTCTGAGTGCTCTATCTTGTCGTTTGCATCCTGAGCTCCCAAACACTAGTCAGCTCTCCAAGAATTGCAAGGAAATAGTTTGGATCTGTTTCTGTGGACAGTGTGAGGGACTTTCAGCCCTGCTAGCATGCAGACTGGAGCTGCTTGTCAATTTCTCTTTGGAGGCATGTCTCTCCTTTGGAGAAGGAGTAGATTACTCAGAACTTGGGGGCCTTAAAACAATTTTAAAGACCCCAAAGTTCTGAGTGCTCTATCTTTTTGCTTGCATCCTGAGCTCCCAAACACTGGGCAGTTCTCCCAGAATTGGCAGGAAAAAAAATGGGACTTCTTTTTGTGGACCGTGTGAGGGGCTTTCACCCCTGCTAGGATGCAGACGGAGCTGGTGGGAATTGAACGATGCTGTCTATTTCTCTTTGGTGACTTGTGTCTCCTTTGGGGAAGGTGTAGAGCACTCAGAATTTGTTTTAAGGCCCCCCAAGTGCTGAGTGTTCTATCTTGTCGTTTATATCCTGAGGTCCAAACATTCGTCAGCTCTCCCTGAATTGCCTGGAAAATAATTGGACGTATTACACTGGAGAGTGTTAGGGGCTTTCTGTAGTACTACAATGCACATACGAGCTGCTGGGGACAGAAAGATGATATCAATTTTGCTTTAGAGGCTTTTTTCTCCTTTGGGGAAGGTGTAGAGCACTCAGATCTTAGGGTCCTTAAACAGAATTGTTTTAAGGCCCCCATGTTCTGAGAGCTCTATCTTCTCGTTTACATCCTGAGCTCCCAAACACTGGTAAACTCTCCCAGAATTGCCAGGAAAAAATTTGGAGTTGTTACTGTGGACAGTGTGAGGGGCTTTCTGCTAGGATGTAGACCAGAGTTTCATGGGATAGAAAGGTCCTGTCTATTTCTGTTTGGTGGTTTTTGTCTCCTTTGGGGAAGGTGTAGAACACTCAGAACACTCAGTGTTGTATATTGTCGTTTGCATCCTGAGCTCCCAGACACTAGTCAGCTCTCTGAAAATTGCAAGGAAAAAATTTCGTCATGTGGCTATAGACAGCAGATGGCAAGAGGGGCTTTGAAACCTGCTACAATGCACACAGAAGCTGCTGAGGACAGAAAGATGTTGTCTATTTCTGTTTGTTGGATTGTCTCTCCTTTGGGGAAGTTTTAGAGCACTCAGAATGTGGGGACCCTTAAACAGAATTGTTTTAAGGCCCCCACGTTCTGAGTGCTCTATCTTCTCATTTGCATTCTGAGCTCCCAAACACTGGTGAGCTCTCCCAGAATTGCCAGGAAAATATTTGGATTTGTTACCGTGGACAGTGTGAGTGGCTTTCTGCTAGGATTCAGACCAGAGTTTCATGGGATAGAAAGATCTTGTCTATTTCTGTTTGGTGGCTTGTCTCTCCTTTGGGGAAGGTGTAGAACACTCAGAACACTCAGTGCTCTATCTTGTCATTTGCATCCTGAGCTCCCACACATTCGTCAGCTCTCCCTGAATTGCGAGGAAAATATTTGGACATGTTACAATGGATACAGTGAGTGGCTCTCGGTCCTGCTAGAATGCACAGAGGAGCTACTGGGGACAGAAAGGTACTGTCTATTTCTCTTTGGAGGGTTGTCTCTCTTTTGGGGAAGGTGTAGAGCACTCAGAACTTGGGGGCCTTTTTCTTAAGGCCTCCAAGTTCTGAGTGCTCTATCTTATCGTTTGCATTCTGAGCTCTCAAAACTGGCCAGCTCTCTCAAAATTGTAAGGAAAACATTTGCACCTGTTACTGTTGCCAGTATGAGGGGACTTCAGCCCTGCTAAGATGCAGACTGCAGTGCATGTGACAGAATGACGCTATTTCTACTTGATGGCATGTCTCTACATTGGGAAAGGAGTAGAGAACTCAGAACTTGGGGCCCTTAAAACAGCTTTGTTTTAAGGGCTCCAATTTCTGAGTGCTCTATCTTGTCATTTGCATCCTGTGCACCCAAACACTGGTCAGCTCTCCCAGAATCCCAAGGGAAAAATTTAGGCCTGTTACAGTGTAAGGGGCTCTTAGCCCTACAAGGATGTAAACCGGAGTTTCTTGGGATAAAAAGATGCTGTCTATTTCTCTTTGGTGGCTTATTTCTCCTTTGGGGAACTTGTAGAGCACTCAGAACTTGGGAGCCCCCAAGTTCTGAGTGCTCTATCTTCTAGTTTCATCCTGAGCTCCCAAACACTCATCAGCTTTCCAGAATTGCAAGGAAAAGATTTGGATCTATTACTGTGGACAGTGTGAGGGACTTTCAGCCCTGCAATGATGCAGACTGGAGTTTTGTGGGATAGAGAGATGATGTCTATTTCTCTTTGATGGCTTGTCTCTCCTTTGAGGAAGTTGTAGATTTCTCAGAACATAGGGGCCTTTTTGTTTGCATCCTGAGCTCCCAAACATTAGTCACCACTCCCAAATTGTGAGTAAAATATTTGGACATGTTACGATGGATAGTGTGAGAGTCTCTTGGTCCTGCTAGAATGCACAGAGGAGCTGCTGGGGATAGAAAGGTGCTGTCAATTTCTCATGAGAGGCTTGTCTCTCCTGTGGGGAAGATGTAGAGCACTCAGAATGTGGGGGCCTTAAAACAAAATTGCATTAAGACCCCCAAATTCTGAGTGCTCTATCTTGTCGTTTGCATCCTGAGCTCCCAAACACTGGTCAGCTCTCCCATAATTGCAAGGAAAAAGTTTTTACATGTTACAGTGGATAGTGTGAGAGGATTTTGGTCCTGCTACAATGCACACATGAGCTGCTGGGGATAGAAAGATGCTGTCAGTTTCTCTTTGGAGGCTTGTTCCTCCTTTGGGGAAGGAGTAAACACTCAGATCTTGGAGGCCTAAAAAGAATTTTAAGTCCCCATGTTCTAAGTGCTACATCCTGTTATTTGTGTCCTGAGCTCCCAAACCCTCCTTAACTTTCCCAGAATTATGAGTAAAATATTTTGACCCAGGGCTGTGGACATTGATAGGGTCTTTTGGCACACAAGAGCTGCTGGGGACAGAAAGATGCTGTTTTTCTTTGGTGGCTTATCTCTCCTTTGGGGAAGGAGTAAAGCACTCAAAACTCGGAGCCGTTAAACAATTTTATTTTAAGGCCCCCAAGTTCTGAGTACATCCTGAGCTCCCAAACACTCCTCAGCTCTCCCACAATTGCAAGGAAAAAAATTTTTTGACCTGTGCCTGTGGACACCAAAGCGTGTTTGAGCCCTGGTAAGATGCGCACAGGATCTGCTGGGGATAGAAACATGCTGTCTATTTCTCTGGTTTCTTGTTTTTCCTTTGGGGAATGTGTAGAGCACTCAGAACTTGGGGCCTTGAAACAAGTTCTGAGTGCTCTATCTTGTCGTTTGCATCCCGAGTTCCCATTTACCCTTCAGCTCTCCCAAAATTGCAACGAATAAATTTTGGCATGAGTGTGTGGACAGCGAGAGGCGCTTTGATCACTGCTAGGATGTAAGGGGCTTTCAGCCTTGGTAAGATGTAAACAGGAACTGCTGGTGACAGATAGATGCTGTCTATTTCTTTTGATGGCTTGTCTGTCATTTGGGGAAGGAATAGAACACTCATAATGTGGGAACCTAAAAACAATTTTTTAAGGCCTCCAAATTCTGAGTGCTCTAATTTGTCGTTTGAATGCTGAGCTCCCAATAACTTGTCAGCTCTCCAAAACTGTGAGGAAAAAATTTTGACCAGTGGCTGTAAACAGCGAGAGGGTCTTTGAGCCCTGCTAGGATGCACACAGGAGCTGCTGTGGTCAGAAAGATTCTGTCTATTTCTCTTTGGTTGCTGTGTCTCCTTTGGGGAATGTGTAGAGCACTCAGAACTTGTTGTAAGGTCCCCATGTTCTGAGTGTTCTATCTTGTCATTTGCATCCTGAACTCCCTAACACTGGTCAGCTCTCCCAGAATTGCAGGGAAAAAAATTGGACCTGTTACTGTGGACAGTGTGAGGAGCTTTAAGCCCTGCTAGGATGCAGACAGGAGCTGCTAGGGATAAAAAGATGCTGCATATTTCTCTTTGGTGGTTGTCTCTCCTTTGGGAAAGGAGTAGAGCCTTCAGAACTTGGAGGCCTAAAAGCAAAATTATTTTCAGGCCCCCAAGTTCTGAGTGCTATATCTTATCACTTGCGTCCTGAGCTACCAAAGCCTTCTCAGCTTTTCCAGAATTGTGAGTAAAGTATTTTGACGTGTGGCAATGGACGATGAGAGGGGCTTTTGGCCCTGCTAGGATGCACACAGGAGCTGCAGGAGACAGAAAGATTCTTTCTATTTCTCTTTGGTGGCTTGTCTCTTCTTTGGGGAAGGGGTAGAGAACTCAGAACTTGTGGGCCTTAAAACAATATTGTTTTAATACCCCAAATTCTGAGTCTTCTATCTTGTCATTTGCATCCTGAGTTCGCAAACACTTGTCAGCTTTCCAAGAATTGCCAGATAAATATTTAGACCTATTACTCTGGACAGTGTGAGGGGCTTTCAGCCTTCTAGTATGCACACTGGAGCTGCTGCGTATACAAAGATGCTGTCTATATTCCTTTGGTGTCTTGTTTATACCTTGGGAAAAGTGTAGAGCACTGAGAATTGGGAGCCTTAAAACAATTTTGAGTTCTCTATCTTGTCGTTTGCATCCTGAGTTCCCAACACTTGTCAGCTCTCCCTGAATTATGAGGAAAATATTTTGACGATTTCTGTGGACAGTGTGAGGGGCTTCGGGCCCTGGTAGGATGCAGACCAGAGCTGCTCTATCATGTCATTTGGGTCCTGAACTCCAAAACCCTCCTCAGCTTTTCCAGAGTTGTGAGTAAAATATTTTGAACCGTGGCTGTGTACAGCGAGAGGGGCTTTTGGCCCTGCTAGGTTGCATACAGGAGCTGCTCAGTGTGCAAATACATTGTCTATTTCTCTTTGGTGGCTTGTCTATATTTTGGGGAAGGTGTAAAGCACTCAGAACTTGGGAGCCTTAAAAAATTGTTTTAAGGCCTCCAAGTTCTGAGTGCTCTATCTTCTCATTTACATCTTGAGCTCCCAAACACTTGTCAGCTCTCCCTTAATTGCGAGGAAAATATTTGGACCTGTTTCTGTGGACCGTATGAGGGGCTTTCGGCCTTGCTAGAATGCACATAGTATCTGCTGGAGACAGAAAGATGCTCCGTATTTCTCTTTGGTGGCTTATATCTCCTTTTGGGAAGGTGTAGAGCACTTAGAACTTGGGGACCTTAAAAGAATTTTATTTGTTTTAAGGGGTTTATCTTATCATTTGCAACCTGAGGTCCCAAACACTCGTCACCTCTCCCAAAATTGCGAGGAAAAAATTTCCACATGTTAATGTGGACAGCTGGAGGGGCTTTGACCCTGCTAAGATGCACACAGGAGTTACTGTGGACAGAAAGATGTTGTCTATTTCACTTTGGTGGCTTGTCTCTCCTTTGGGGAAGGTGTAGAGCACTCAGAACTTGTTGGCCTGAAAAAAAATTGTTTTAAGGCCCCCAACTTCTGAGTGCTCTATCTTGTCATATGGGTCCTGAGCTCCCAAACCTTCCTCAGCTCTATCAGAATTGTGAGTAAATTATTTTGACCACTGGCTGTGGACAACAAGAGGGGCTTTTGAAACTGCTCTGATGCACACAAGAGTTGCTAGTGACAGAAAGATGCTGTCTGTTTCTCTTTGGTGTCTTGTCTCTACTTTGGGGAAGATGTAGAGCACTCAGAACTTGGGGGCCTTAAAATAGAATTATTTTGAAGCCTCCAAGTCCTGAGGGCTCTATTTTGTTGTTTGCATCCTGTGCTCTGAAACACTTGTCAGCTCTCCCAAAATTGGGTGGAAAAAAATTTGGACATATGGCTGTGTATAGTGAGAGGGACTTTGATCCCTGCTAGGATGCAAACAGGAGTTGCTGGGGACAGAAAGGTGCTGTCTATTGCTTACTGGGGCTTGTCTCTCCTTTGGGAATGGTGGAGAGGACTCATAACTTGGGGGACATGAAATGGAATTGTTTTAAGGCCCTCAAGTTCTGAGTGTTCTATTTTGCCATTTGCATCCAGAGCTCCCAAACCTTCGTCTGCTCTTCCCAAATTGGAAGGAATATATTTGGTTGCATTACTGTGGTTAGTGTGTGGGGCTTTCAGTCTTCTGAGAATGCACACGGGAGCTGCTGGGGACAGAAATATGCTATTTCTCTTGGGTGGCTTGTTTTGCCTTTGGGGAAGGTGTAGAGCACTCCGACCTTGTTTTAAGGCCTCCAATTTCTGAATTCTCTATCTTCTCATTTGCATCTTGAGCTCCCAAACACGTGTCAGCTCTCCCCTAATTGCAAGGAAAATATTTGGACCTGTTTCTGTGGACCATATGAGGAGCTTTCATCCTAGCTAGAATGCACATAGTAGCTGCTGGGGACAGAAGGATGCTCCTTATTTCTCTTTGGTGGCTTATATCTCCTTTTGGGAAGGTTTAGAACACTCAGAACTTGGGGGCCTTAAACAAATTTGTTTTAAGACCCTCAAGTTCTGAGTGCTTTATCTTGTCTGCAAAGGACAAGCTTGGCCGGAGCACTAGGACTGACGGGACAGGGATCTCGGGGATAGGTGGGCAATGAGTCGGCGAAGTGACAAACAAATACAGACTCAAAAGAGTTGCATCTGAGTGTGTCTTTATTGAGGAGGATTAACATTTTTATACAGTCTGTGATTGTGACATAGATTCTTTGTTTATTTAAGCACATAATTAACTTTTAAGAAAAGCAAAGCATTGATGGATTACATGAAAATTGATGACTGTTTAAGCTAAGTGGTGTGAAACAAGTCTAGCATATAGTTTAATAGAATGCATCATCTATTCAGCCATTTTATGTTTAATAATGGACAAACCTAAGACAGGGCTGTACTTATATTGTACTCTTTTTATTTTTTCCATATATTTTCAAGTCTCTTTGAAACCATCCTAAAAACCACTTCCAGGTTGAGTCAGGCATTCTCTGTTTTCTATAATTTTAATCCCAATATTTGTTCACATAAATTTCTAATTGTTATTTTAAACTATCTTATTGTTGTTTTGAGAATAAACACCATAATGGTCTAGATCTACCTAATCTTTGCATAAAATCTAATGAGTTCCAAAATACCCTTTTTCCTTTTACATTAATTCATCTATTTTCATCTTTATAAGCTCCTGTATAAGGCAATGGTTCATCGGTCGGTTCAGGAAATGTGATATCACTAACTTTATATTTTGTGGGAGACCACCATCAATTCCCTATAATGTAAGATGGGCTAAACTTAATCATAACTGTTGGGGGAATCTTTCTTTTCATTTTATTATCAAGGGTCTCTTTTTCTAGAACTCTCTGAGCTTCTGGGATAACTCCTTCTAGCTTAGTTTAATACATTAATTCTGCCTGTTGTAACATATCTGGAAATTTTAAGTTTCTATATTTACTATGAATGAGTGGCAAAACTGCTTGTGAACCTGTAGGAGTTTCTGGAGGCAGCATGACATCAGATGATAGATTGATTGGGGCATTGCCCATATTTAATCTTTGGTGCTAGTCTTTATTATTCAGAGAAGCCCTCTCTATTGGACTGGAAAGAAACAACATGCTCTGTTTGCAGATCAATAGAAAAATAGCTAAAACGAGAATAAAGGCAACAGATGTACAGCCAAGAAGCATATAGTAAGAATAAAGGTAGAGGCTATAAAGGTGCAGCCAAGTGTATGGGAAGCCTTGAACCAACACCCCCTTCCTGCAAGCATGCTTCCTTGAAGCTCTTTGTCTAATGTGATCTCTCACGCAGACTCTGCAGGAGGTGGCGTGGCTCTTGTCCTTTGACTATTGAGGTCCAGAACTCTCGTCAGCTCTCCCAGAATTTCAAGAAAAAAAATTGGACCTTTCACTGTGGACAGTGTGAGGGGATTTCAGCCCTGCTAGGAAGCAGACCACAGCTACTGATGACAGAAAGATACTTTCTATTTCTCTTGGTGGCTTGTCTCTCCTTTGGGGATGGAGTAGAGCACTCAGAACTTGAGGGCCTTAAATCAAACTCTTTTAAGACCCCCGAGTTCTGATTACTTTATCTTGTTGTTTGCATCCTGAGATCCTTAACACTTGTCAGCTCTCCCAGAATTGCAAGGGAAAAAATTGGACCTGTTACTGTGGACAGTGTGAGGGACTTTCAACCCTGCTAGGATATAGGTCAGAGATGCTTGGGATAGAAAGATACTGTCTATTTCTCTTTGGTGGATTGTCTCTCCTTTGGGCAAGGAATAGAGCACTCAGTGCTTCGGGGCCTTAAAACAAGTTTTTAAGACACCCAAGTTCTAAGTGCTCTATCTTGTCATTTGCATCCTGAGCTCCCAAACACTCCTCAGCTCTCCCTGAATTGTGAGTAAACTACTTTGACCCTTAGCTGTGGACAATGAGAGGGGCTTTTGTCCTTCCTAGGATTCACACAGCAGCAGCTGGGGACAGAAAGATGCTGTCTATTTGTCTTTGGTGGTTTGTCTCTACTTTGGGAAAGGTGTAGAGCACTCAGAACTTGGGGGCCTTAAAACAGAATTATTTCAAGGTCCCCAAGTTCTGATAGTTCCATCTTGTTGTTTGCATTCTGAACTCTCAAACACTTGTCAGCTCTCCCAGAACTGCAAGGAAAATATTTGGACATGTTAAAGCGGATAGTGTGAGGGTGTTTTGATCCTGCTAGAATACACACAGGCCCTATTGGGACAGAAAGACACTGCCAATTTCTTTTTGGAAGCTTCTCTCTCCTTTGGGGAAGTAGAGCACTCAGAGTGCTCTATCATGTCGTTTGCAACCTGAGGGCCCAAGCACTCATCACCTCTTCCTAAATTGCATGGACAAAATTTCGATATGTTGCTGTGGACAACGAGAGGGTCTATGAGCCCTGATAAGATGTACACAGGAGCTACTGTGGACAGAAGGATGCTGTCTATTTCTCTTTGGCAGCTTGTCTGTCCTTCGGGGAAGGAGTAGAGCACTCAGAAATTGTGTGTCTTCAAACATTGTTTTAAGGCCCCCAAGTTCTGAGTGCTTTATCTTGTCATTTACATCCTAGGCTCACAAACATTTGTCATCTTTCCCCTAATTGCGAGGAACATATTTCAACGTGGTACAGTGGATAGTGTGAGGGGCTTTTGGTCCTGCTACAATGAACGCAGGACCTGCTGGGGGCAGAAAGTCACTGTCAATTTCTTTTTGGAGGCTTGTCTCTCCTTTGGGGAAGGAGGAGAGCACCCAGAGCTTACTCTCATGTTCTGAGTGCTCTATCTTGATATTTACATCCTGAGCTCCCAAACATTGTCTCTTCTCCCAAATTTGTGAGGAAATATTTCGACATGTCGATGTGGACAGTGAGAGGAGCTTCGACCCCTGGTAGGATGCACACAGGATCTGCTGGGAATAGAAAACTTTTATTTCTATTGGTGGCTTGTCTCCTCTGGGGAAGGAGTCGAGCACTCATATTTTGAGGGGCTAAAAACAATTTTGTTTTTAGGCTGCCAAATTCTGAATGTTCTATCTTGTCTTTGCATCTTGAGCTCCCAAACATTTGTCACCTCTCCTGAATTGCGAAGAAAATATTTGGACGTGTTACTGTGGATGTAATGTTGGGCTTTCGCTCCTGCTAGAATGCACACAGGAGTGGCTGGGGACAGAAAGATGCTGTCAACATCACTTTGGAGGCTTGTGTTTCCTTTGGGGAAGAAATGGAGCACTCAGAACTTGGCGGCCTTAAAGCAAAAACAAAATTGTTTTAAGGCCCCCAAGTTCTGAGTGTTCTATCTTGTTGTTTGCATCCTGAGATCCCAAACACTCATTAGCTCTCCCAGAATTGCGAGGAAAAATTTGGACCTGTTTCTTTGGACAGTGTGAGGGGATTTCAGCCCTGCTAAGATTCAGATGGGAGCTTCTTGGGATAGAAATTTACTGTCTAAGGGGCTGGGAAAGTGGCTCAGTAGTAGAGTGCTTGCCTTGTATTCATGAGGCCCCGGGTTCGATTCCTTAGCACCACATAAGCAGAAAAAGCTGGATGTGGTGCTGTGGCTCAAGTGATAGGGTGCTGGCCTTGAGCTGAAGAGCTGAGGGATAGCACCCAGGCCCAGAGTTCAGGTACCATGACCAGCAAAAAGAAAAACAAGAAAAAAGAAGAAAAAGAAATTTGCTGTCTAATCTCCTTAATCAGAAGTTAACTTATACTTCCTCTTATATTGCTGTGGGTGTGTATAATTTAGTTGCATTAAACTAAAATAGCCACAGAATATAAAGTAATTAAACGTGTTTCAACCAAAGAAAAATATACTAGGAGTTCAGTTGGAAACTATAACAAATAATTTAATAAACATGATAGCTATATAGCATTAAAAAAAGAAATTTGCTGTCTATCTCTCTTTGGTGGCTTGTCTCTCCTTTGGTGAAGAAGTAGAGCATTCATATCTTGGGGGCCTAAAAACAATTTTGTTTTAAGGCATCACGTTCTGAGTGCTCTATCTTGTCATTTGCATCCTGAGCTCCCAAACCTTCCTCAATTCTCCCCGAATAGCTAGGAAATATTTGGACGTGTTACTGTGGATAGTGTGAAGGGCTTTTGGTACTACTACAGTGCACACAGGAGCTGCTGGGGACAGAAAGATGCTGTCAATTTCTCTTTGGAGGCTTGTGTCTCCTTTGGGCAAGGAGTAGAGCACTCAGAACTTGGGGCCCTTAAAACAAAATTGTTAAAACAAAATTGTTTTAAGGGCCCCAAGTTCTGAGTGCTCTATCTTGTCGTTTGCATCCTGAGCTCCCAAACACCCGTCAGTTCTCCCAGAATGGCAAGGAAAATATTTGGACCTGTTACTGTGGAGAGTATGAGCGGCTTTCAGCCCTGCTAAGATTCAGACTGGAGCTGATTGGGATAGAATGGTGATGTCTATTTCTCTTTAGTGGCTTGTCTCTCCTTTGAGGATGGAGTAGAGCACTCAGAACTTCGGGGTTCTCAGTGCTCTATCTTGTCATTTGAATCCTGACCTTCCAAATACTCATCAGCTCTCCCAAAATTGTGAGGAAAAAATTTCGACCTTTGGCTGTGAATAGCTAGAGGGACTTTTGGCCCTTCCCAGATGCACACAGAAGCAGCTGGGAACAGAAAGATGCTGTCTATTTCTCTTTGGTGGCTTGTCTGTCCTTTGAGGAAGGAGTAGAGCACTCAAAACTTGGGAGCCTTAAAAGAATTTTGTTTTCAGGCTCCCAAGTTCTGAATGCTCTATTTTGTATTTCCGTCCTGAGCTCCCAAACACTCGTCAGCTCTCCCAAAATTACAAGGAAGAAATTTCAACATGTGTCTGTGGACAGTGAGAGAAGCTTTTACCCCTGCTTGGATGCAGACAGAAGCAGCTGGGGACAGAAAGATTCTGTCTATTTATTTCTGTGGCTTAGCCCTGCTTTGGGGGAAGATGTAGATCACTCAGAACTTGGGAACTTTAAAACAAAATTATTTTAAGGCCACAAAGTTCTGAGTTCTATATCTTGTATTTTGCATTCTGAGGCCATAAACTTTCCTAAGCTTTCTCCAAATTTTGAGGGAAATACTTGGATGTGTTACAGTGGATAGTGTGAGGGGCTCTTGGTCATGCTAGAATGCACAGAGGACCTACTGAAGACAGAAAGATGCTGTTAATTTCTCTTTGGAGGCTTGTTTCTCCATTGGGCATGGAGTAGAACACTCAGAACTTAAATGTTTTAAGTACCCTAAATTCTCAGTCCTCTATATTGTTGTTTGCATCCTGAGCTCCCAAACACTCATCAGTTCTCCCAGAATTGGAAGGAAAAAATTTGGACCTGTTTCTGTGGGCAGTATGAAGGCCCTTCAGCCTTCCTAGGATGTAGATCAGAGCTGCTTGGGATAGAAAGTTGCTGTCTATTTCATTTTGGTGGCTTGTCTCTCCTTTGGGGAAGAAGTAGAGCACTAAGAACTTCCGGGCCTTTAAACAATTCTGTTTTAGCACCCCCCTCAAGTTCTGAGTACTCTATCTTGTCGTTTGAAACCTGAGCTACTAAACACTTGTCAGCACTCCCCGAATTGTGAGTAAAATAGTTACATCTATTACTATCAACAGTGTGAGGGGCTTTCTGCCCTAGTAGGATACAGACCAGAGCTGCTGGGTATACAAAGATGCTGTCTATTTCTTTTTGGTGACATGTCTGAATTTTGGGGAAGGTATAGAGCACTCAGAACTTGGGGCCCTTCAAAAATTTTGCTTTAAGGCCCCCAAGTTCTGAGTGCTCTATCTTGTCGTTTGAATCCTGAGCTCCCAAACACTCGTCAGCTCTCCCAAAATTGTGAGTAAAATATTTCTCATTGTCTGTGGACAATGAGAGGTGCTTTTGGCCCTTATAGGATGCACAGAACAGCAACTGGGGACAGAAAGATTCTGTCAATTTCTCTTTGCTGGTTTGTATGTCCTTTGTGGAAGGTGTACAGCACTCAGAACTTGGGGGGTTTTAAAACAGAATTGTTTTTAAGTCCCCCAGGTCCTGAGTGCACTATCTTGTCCTTTGCATCCTGAACACCCAGACATTCGTCAGCTCTCCCAAAATTGGAAGGAAAAAATTTCGACCTATGGCTGTAGACAGTGAGAGGAGCTTTAAACCCTACTAGGATGCACACAGGAGCTGCTAGTGACAGAAAGATGCTGTCTATTTCTCTTTGGTAGCTTGTCTCTCCTTTGGGGAAAGTGAAGACCACACAGAACTTGGGGACCTAAAACACAATTTTATGACCCTCATGTTCTGAGTGCTCTATTTTGTCGTTTGCATCCAGAGCTCCCAAACATTCATCAGCTCTCCCCAGACTGGGAGGAAAGTATTTGGACATGTTACTGTGGATAGTGTGTGGGGGTTGTGGTGCTGCTAGAATGCACACAGTAGCTGATGTGGACAGAAAGATGCTGTCAATTTCACTTTGGAAGCTTGTCTCTTCTTTGGAGATGGAGTAGAGCACTCAGAAATTGGAGGCCTTTAAACGATTTTGTTTTAAGGCCCCCAAGTTCTGAGTGCTCTGTATTGTTGTTTGAATCCGGAACTCCCAAACACTTGTCAGCTCTCCTAGATTGCAAGGAAAAAATTCTACCTTTTACTGGGCACAGTGTAAGGGGCTTTCAGTGCTGCTGGGATGCACACAGGAGCTGCTGAGGACAGAAGTATGTTGTCTATTTCTCATGGGTGTCTTGTCTCTCCTTTGGGGAAGGTGTAGAGCACTCAGAACGTGGGTGCCTTAAAACAATTTTGTTTTAAATCCCCCAATGAATTCTGAGCTCCCAAACACTTGTCAGCTCTCCCAAAATTGGGAGGAAAAAATTTCGACCGGTGGCTGTGGACAGTGAAAGGGTCCTTGAGCCTGGTAAGATGGGCAAAGGAGCTGCTGTGGACAAAAATATGTTGTCTACTTCTATTTGGTGGCTTGTCTCTTCTTTGGGGAAGGAGTAGAGCACTCAGAACATGGGGGCCTTATAACAATTTTCTTTTAAGGACCCCAAGTTCTGAGTGCTTGAACTTGTCGTTTGCTTAGTGAGCTCTCAAGAAAATAATCAGCTCTCCCAGAATTTCAATAAAAAATTTGTGAATGTTATTGTGGAGAGTGTGAGGGATTTCAGCTCTGGTAGAATGAAGCCCTGAGCTACTGGAGACAGAAAGATGCTGTCTATTTCTCTTGTTGGCTTGTCTCTCCTGTAGGGAAGGAATAGAGCACTCAGATCTTGAGAGCCTAAAAACAATTTTGTTTTAAGGCAACCAAATTCTGAGTGCTCCATATGGTCATTTGCATCCTGAGCTCCCAAACACACGTCAGCTCTCCCTGAATTTCAGGGGAAAAATTTGGACCTGTTACTGTGGACAGTGTGAGGGGCATTCTGCCCTACTAGGATTTAGACTGGGGCTTCATGGGACAGAAAGATGCTGTCTATTTCACTTTGGTGGTTGTCTCTCCTTTGGGGAAGGCGTAGAGCACTCGAATTTGGGGGCCCCCAAAGTTCTGAGTGCTCTAAT
>NW_012267492.1:404269-407000 GCF_000151885.1 Dipodomys ordii | reverse complement strand
GGCTTCATAGAATGAGTTCCATAGTGAGCTTTCTCTTTCAATTTCATTGAAGAGTTGGAGGAGTATTGGTGTGAGCTCTGCTTTGAAGGCCTTGTAGAATTCCGCTGTAAAACCATCTGGTCCTGGACTTTTCTTAGCTGGGAGGTCTCTTATTGTTGTTTCTATTTCAGTGCTTGATATGGGCCTGTTAAGATGGTTTAACTCATCTTGGTTTAGTGTTGGCATGTAAATATTTGCTAGGAAAAGGTCCACTTCTACCAAGTTCTCAAATTTATTAGCATAAAGTTTTGAGAAGTATTCCCTTATAATGTTCTGAATCTTGGTTGTTTCTGTGGTGATGTTTCCATTCTCATTTCTGAGTGTATTAATTTGGGTGTGTTCTCTTCTTTTTCTGATAAGGTTTGCTAAGGGTCTGTCAATTTTGTTAATTTTTTCAAAAAATGAACTCTTTTTTTGTTGATTCTTTCTATGGTTTTTTTGGATTCTAATTCATTTAATTCTGATTTAATTTTAATTATTTCTTTCTGTCTACCGAATTGGGGTTTATCTTTCTGCTCTTTTTCAAGGAGGCTCAGATGTCTCATTAAATTGTTGGTTTTAGATCTCTCCAATTGGTTGATGTAGGAACTCAGAGGTACAAATTATCTCTGGGTATTGCCTTTGCTGTGTCCAAGAGGACCTGGTAATTTGTATGCTCATTTTTGTTGAATACAATGAATATTTGAATTTCCTTTCTAATCTCTTCCAAGACCCACTGGTGATTCAACATTGTGTTGTTCAGCCTCTATATGTTATAGGATATTCTTTGGTGGCTTTTTGGTGTGGAGTTCTAATTGTATTCCCTGTGGTCTGAGAGAATGCAAGGTATAACTTCAATGTTTCTGAATTTGGACAAGTTTGCTTTCTGGCCTAATATGTGGTCTATTTTGGAAAATGTTTCCTGTGCTGCTGAGAAAACGTGTATTCTGATACTGCTGGGTGAAATATTCGGTAGATGTCTGTTAAATCTAGTTGATCTATGCAGTTGTTTTGATCTGCGGTTTCTCTGTTGAGTTTTTGCCAAGAGTTTTATCTAGTGGGGAAAGTGGTGTGTTAAAGTCCCCAACAATTAATGTCTTTGGATCTATATGGGATTTGAGGGAAAGTAGTGTTTCTTGGATAAATTTGGGTGCTCCGTTGTTTAGCAAATAGATATTTAGAATTGTAATATCCTCCTCAAAGAGAGATCCCTTGATTAGTATGTAGCGACCTTCTTTATCTCTTCTCACGAATTTTAATTTGAAGTCTCTTTTATCTAATATTAGGATTGCAACTTCCACCTGTTTTTGGGGGTTGTTTGCTTGGTAGATTTTGTCCCAGCCTTTAACTTTGAAAATGTGTTTGTTTTTACAAGCAAGATGTGACTCCTGAAGGCAACAGATAGAAGGATCTTGTTTTTTAATCCAACTAGACAGTCTATGTCCCTTAATTGGAGAGTTAAGCCCGTTAATGTTGAGAGATAGGACTGAGGTATTTGGGAGTTCCTGCCATTTTATCCACCTTCTTGGGGGCTGGGTCAACTGGGTTCTTCCTAGGGTTCTTGGACTCTCAGTTTGGGTTTGGTTTCTTGGACTTTATTGTGATCTTGTTGGTTTTCTATGTGTAGGACATCTTTAAGAATCTTTTGTAGGGCTGGTTTGGTGGGGATATATAATTTCAATTTTTTTTTCTTTCTTTTTTTTTTTTTTTTGCTGGTCATGGAGCCTGAACTCTGGGCCTGGGCAGTGACCCTCAGCAGTTCAGCTCAAGGCTAGAACTCTACCACTGGAGCCACAGCTCCTCTTATGTCTTTTTCTGCTTATGTGGTGCTGAGGAATCGAAATCAGGGCTTCATGCATGCGAGACAAGCACTCTACCACTGAGCCACTTTCAACTGGGTTCTTCCTATGGTTCTTGGATTCTTAGTTTGGGTGCAGTTTTTTTTTTTTTTACCTTTATCGTGTCCTTGTTGGTTTTCTATGTGTACTACACCTTTAAGTATCTTTTGTAGGGCTGGTTTGGTGGAGATATATTGTTTCAATTTTTCTTTGCTTTCGAAGGTTTTTATTTGACCTTCGGTTATGAAGGAGAGGTTAGCTGGGTACAGTATTTTTGTTTGATAGTTGTTTGTCTTTAGGGCATGGCATACATTATTCAAGGCTCTTCTTGCTTTGATTATCACTGCTGAGAAATCTGAGGTGATTCTAATTGGGTTCCCTTTATAGGTAATTGATCTTTTCTCCTTGACAGCTTTAAGGATCTTGGTCTGAATTGATCCTGTGTGGATTATAATGAGACAATGGGATGTCCTGTTGTAGTCTGATCTATTTGGAGTTCTAAAAGCTTCTTGCATTTGAATAGGCCTATCTTTTTGCATGTTTAGGAAGTTCTCTGCTAGGATCCTGTTAAACAAATTTCCTAGACCATTAACTTCTGTCTCGAGGTGCTACTCTACACCCATTATCCTCAGAATAGGCCTTCTGATTGTGCCTTCCAAGTGTTGAATAGATCTGTCGTATTTCTTAGATTTGTCTTGGATGGTTGTATGTTCTTTCTGTATAATATCTAGGCTGTCTTCAATTGCCGAGATTCAATCTTCTGCATGGTCTAACCTACTATCAAGACTTTCTACTTTGTGTTTTATTTATTTTCCTTCTAATTGGTCAGCTTTGATGGCCTCAAATTCTTTGTTGGAGCTTTGTTTTAGATCTTG
>NW_012267492.1:402086-404219 GCF_000151885.1 Dipodomys ordii | reverse complement strand
TTGGAGCTTTGTTTTAGATCTTGTATGAACTTCTTTACTTCCTTAATTTGGTGTTCAGTATTTATTCTCAAGTCACTTAGTTGATAGGTTATGGTTTCCTTGGACTCCCATTCCTTCTGTTGGGTTCCATTCAGCATTCCATTTGTGGACTCCCTGACTTCTTTCAGCTCTCTGTTTGTGGATTCCATGAATGCCTTTAGTCATCTTTTTGTATTCTCATCCTGCTCTTGTGATTCCTGTTTTACTCTTTGATTAGCTTCCTCATTCACGCAATTCCTGTGGCTCTCTTTGAGTGTTCTCAGCCTGCTCACGCCATTCCTGACTTTATGTTTGAATGATCTCAGCCTGCTCACGCCATTCCTTTATTTATCTTTGAGTGTTCTCAAGCTGCTCATGCAATTCCTGTATCAATCTTTGAGTAGCTTTCTCACACTCATGATATTCCTGTATTAATCTTTGGTTTGCCTCCTCTCTCTCCTTATCATGCTCATACAGATTCCTTTGCAGGTTTTCAATCTTTTAATTTACCATGTTTCCCAGCATTGTTTGTAGAGCTATTTGGAAACTCTCCTCTGGATTATTCATTATCTGTTCTGACCCTTGATTATCATGAGTGGGAGTTGAGATACCTGGACTTGCCATTTTTATTTTGATTTTCCGGCTTGTTCTGCCCATTTGGGATGAAAATAACACCAGTTTTATGCTAGAACACTATCTTAAGGCAAGCATCAAACGAAGTCTATAGCTGCACAGTCAAAAATCTGCAGATACAATCTACTTCAACAGATATATCTATTCAACATCAAACAACTATGTATTAATGGGCTATGAACTGCAAAGAAGAATTTGGCAAACCAGAAATTATTAGGTTTAGGGAGAGATGTGGATAAAAATAGGAATAGAGGGATGTGGAAAAGTAGAGGGAGAGTTAACTAAGTCCTAATCTCAAAGCAGGAAATAGTTTGGATAGAAGGATAGTAGAGAGAGAGAAAAAAAAGAAGAAAGAGAAAGAAAAAACAGACAAGAAAAAATAGAAAAACAAAAATTAAAAACTGAAACACAAATTATGCAAATATAAAAACAATACTCAGAGAAGAATGGGTATAGGATAAGAGAAGGGGAAGGATAGAAAGGAGATGTGAAAAACTTAAAAATAAAAATGTTTAAAATACTATATAGGAATAAAGAGGTAGTATTGCTCTTAAGGAATTTAAGTGTAAGAGGTTTTGAATTGAGTAATAAATTTCTCAATTAATTATGTACACAATGTGGGATAAGGTCTAATAATCCACTACGGGTATATCTGAGGATGAGAAGAACAGCAATTAAGTCAGGCAAAGAAGATGAAAGACAAGAAAAAGTGAAAAGAATGAGAAAGGAAGAAAGAAAGAAAGAAAGAAAGAAGGAAAGAAAGAAAAAGAAGGAAAGAAAGAAAGAAAGAAAAAAGGATCAAAAGCTCACTAGAGCTAAACCAAAAAAAAATTTTAAAAAGAAAAAAAAGCACGTACACATAAACCCCCAAAATAAAAATTATAAGTGGAAGGAAAAAAGTTAATATAAAACAATTTTTAAGTCTAAAATTAAAAATTAAAAATGTTTAAAATAAAATTAGTATATAAAGTTCAAAAAAAGAGTTCTTTCATTTTTTTTTGGGGGGGATGGGAAGATCCTGTATCTCCCTTGTGTCCATAACCAGTCTCTTGTTGGAGTCTCTGGTCTGCTTGTGGTGTTTGATTTTCCTGTGGCTTGGTTGGTTTCTTAAGTCAGTTTGTTTGAGCATGCAGAAACATGCTCTGTTTTACCCAGGATTATGTGACCCTCCTCCCATCTAGTTCAATGGAAGGAGATCTTCTTTGAGTATTACAAAAGAAGGAGATGACTGTTTCCTCTAGTTTGGAGATGCTGTTATGAGGCTAGGTTCTGGATAGCATTGAGGCCTTTCAGCAAACAGTAGCTTTTCCCTGAGGGGCTAGCTTCTGAGACACTCACAGAGCCCAGCATGGAGCCATTCTCAGGGTTTATGTTTACTGAATTTCAATTGATTGTCAAGGCTGTTATAAGGAGGAGAAGCCTCTGGCTCTGTTTGCCTAGTGAAGAAAGCCATTCCTGGGGCTGGAGTACCTTGCCTGAGCT
>NW_012267492.1:380089-401417 GCF_000151885.1 Dipodomys ordii | reverse complement strand
CTCCATCAAAAAGACCAACATTTCCCCTTTTGTTAGTAAATGGAAAGGCTTGGAAAAATTATATTAATTGAAGTAAGCCAGGCCCAAAGAAACATAGGTCCTAAGGTTTCCCTTATTTGCAATATCTAGTATATGTCTGAATCAAGCAGAAAAGGTCAGATAAGGTGATGTTAGGGAAATGAACCCAAGGTATGTATTCAAATGTTCTTTTTCTTTCATGCGATTGTTTCTAACACATTTATAAGATGATTTCTTTGTTGCTTTGTATCTCCTTCTCCCACGATATAACCCCTGCTTTCACTGTATTTTAGGTAGGTAAAATTTGTGGAGGGAAAGGGGAAAACAAATCTTTTAAATAGGGATATAGGTAGATCCATTGCAACAATGAGATGTACAAGTCGTTATGTTGAAAATGAACTTTACAACTTTGGTGGGGGTGGGGTGGGTATGCGGGGAGAATTAGGTGGGGGGACGGGGGAGGATGGGAAGTGATGGGAAGGGCAAACAAAAGAGGAAGGTGCAATGCTTGATAAGAAATATACTCATTATCTTGCCCATGTAATTGTAACCCCTCTGTACAATATTTTCACAATTAAAAAATTTTTAAAAAAAGAAAATGTGGTATTCTATGCCTCCATCGGAAAGAATGATATTGCCCCATTTGTTAGGAAATGGAGAGACTTGGAAAAAATTATATTAAGTGAAGTAAGCCAGGCCCAAAGAATCTTATGTCCCATGGTTTCTCTTATTTGCAATAACTAGTATATGTCTGAGTGAAGCAGAAAAGGTCAGATAAGTTGATGTTAGGGAAATGAACCCTAAGATAGGTATTCAAATGTTTTCTTTTTCTTTCATGTGATTGTTTCTAACATATTTATAAGATGATTTCTTTGTTGCTTTGTATGTCCCTCCTCCATGGTATAACCCCTGCTTTCACTGTATTTGATACTGGTATAATTTGTGGAGGGGAAGGAAAAAACTAATAGTTTAAATAGCGATACAGGTGGACCCATTTCAATAATGAGATGTACAAGTCGTTTGTCGAAAATGAACTTTACAACTTTGGTGGGTGGGCAGAGGAATGTTGGGATGGGGGGCAGGGGGTGGATGGGAAGTGGTGGGAAGGGGAAACAAAGGAGGAGGCTACAATGCTTGATAAGAAATGTACTCATTGGCCTGGGAAGGTGGTTCAGTGGTTGAGCGCTTGCCTTTCATCCTTGAGGCCCTGGGTTCAATTCCTCAGCACCACATTAGCAGAAAAAAAAAGCCGGAAGTAGGTCTGTCCCTCATGTTGTAAAGTGCTAGCCTTGAGGTGAAGAGCTGAGGCACAGCGCAGAGGCCCAGAGTTCAGGCCCCACCACCAAACCCCCCCCAAAATAAGAAAGAAATGTACTCATTATCTTGCCCATGTAATTGTACAGTATTTTCACAATAGAAAAGAATAAGATTAAAAAAAATAAAAATAAATAAATAATATTGTAGCATGCAAGCTTAGAAATTTTAGAAGATCTAAGCTAAAAACTTGCAAAAACAAACAAGAATTTTAGTTATATTCCTGACACTGCTCACTGGCACATATCAGCAAGTTTCTTTCATATAATATATAATTTTAATAATTTCAAGTGTCTCTCTTATAATATGATTCTAAGTATCCTAGTTTCCTTTTTAGAATTCTGATTACATCAATTAAATATGAAACTCTAAATATAATTATAGATTACAGAAAAGATGGGAAGGGCTAAAAGCAAGTATAGTAGAAGGAAATTGTATAGGTTTATTACCGGCCTGAACAATCATAATAGGTATGACCTAGAAAGTAATTATTCAATTTATATTCTGTACTAGTTACACCAAAGATACCCTTTTTCCAAGTATTTCATTTCAGGACTGTATCAGGGGAATCATTTTAGTTGATACAGTTAACAAAATATACATTAACTTACTTAAGGAGATGGCCTTATATTATATACTTTTATTTCTTATTGTGATGTCATACAACCTTTTATTTGTAGGGTTATTAGACTTAAAATATTTGAAAATATTTTATATATTTAAATGTAATTAAAATATATAAGTACAATACATGTAATCTTTCTTAAAATATGAACCTCATTTCACAAAATTCACACATTTGTAATAATATATTCTGTATGATATTGTTCAGCCTTGCATTTCACAAAATACCATTCTGATCCATTACAGTGATGGTGTACAGATGATCCTCTAAATGTGGGATATGAATCAACTCAGTAAAATCCAACCATCACTGTCAAATTAGATTTGGATATTGTCTGAGAACTGATAAGTTGTAGGTTTCTAGCCACTCTTTAGTGACCTTTATGTTCATGTATTAATATGATTAATGTGTTGTGGGTTTTTTTTTTTTGTGGATCATGAGGCTTGAACTCGGCCTGGGCTCTGTCCCTCAGCTCTTCAGCTCAAGGCCAGTGCTCTACCATTTGAGTCACAGTGCCATTTCTGGTTTTCTAGGGGTTTATTGGAGATAAGAGTTTTGTGGACTTTCTTGCCCTGGCTGCCTTTGAACAGTGATCCTTAGATCTCAGCCTCCTGAATAGCCACGATTACAGGCATAAGCCCCTGGTGCCTGGCATGGTTGTGTTTTTAGGGAAATGCCAAGTAAAATTCTACATGGGAGTAAGTTAGCATTGTGCTTTTGATTTTATACCTTGACTTGAAAATCATATACATTTGTAATAGTTTACTTGGATGACTGGGATTAGCATAAAAATAGGAATGAAACCACTTATCAATTTTTGGTCCCAATTTGAGTCTTACTAGAAAATGTTGCTCTACTAGGGGTGTGTGTGTGTGTGTGTGTGTGTGTGTGTGTGTGTGTGTGTGTGTGTATTGGTACTGGAGTTTGAACTCAAATCTTATACATTGTACTTTGTTTTTTTCACTCAAGACTTATTCTCCACCACTTGAGCCACACAGCAACTTCTGGTTTTTTAGTGGTTATTTGGAGTTAAAAATCTCAAAGACTTTCCTACCTGAAATCACTTTGCACCATGGCCTCAGATCTCATCCTAAGATTTATTTTATTAGTCTTTCATTTGAGGCATACCAGTGCTTTCTCAGTGGGTCCTCATATAATAGCAACAATTTGAAGATATGTGTTGCAAAGTTACATGGAATTGATTCCTCATTGGTGTTCTCTTCTTATCAATAATGATAAGTATTTTACCAAGTCACCACTATGGCATACTATTCTGTAAAGATCCACTTAGTGGCAAGTTCACTAGAAATCCTTTCTTTGTGGAGGAAATAGAATTTTCTCTCATAGGAATGAATATATATTCATAGTATGCACATTCTTCCTCTCATCTATAATACCTCAGTTTTAACTACCATTATTTGCCAAAATTGCAAACTATACAAAATCACCACTGATAAAGGAATTTACTTGACACCAATGTAATTGCAATCAATGATTTATCTGGCTTGACTATATACATAGGTGCCCATTACAAAAATAACCTAATTGTATGGTGGATGGTAAAGTGAATTCTCTCCTGGCTCTCATGGGAGAAAAAAACTTATTGTCTGAATTGGGGAATAAAGATGAGGAAGTGGGTAAAGGTAGTTATATTGTTATACCTAATTACCTCATACAAATTTTGCTTCCAATCACTACAACTTTCAGTTCTGCTTGGTTCCTAAGGGAGGTATACTCATAACCAGAGTTTACACTATTTTTATTAGCTCAAAAATTAAAACTAGCTTTGGTATTTTGAAATTTCCAGGGAATGTATTCATTCTGAGATATAAATTTTATACATGTGCATTATTATCTTTGGAGATAATTCTAATTGAAGAATTATAAATTAATGAAAATATATTTGATTAAATTGTATATACTATGTCTTGATCATATGAAAGAAAATGAAATGCTGGAATTCAGATTTACTATTTGAATATTCTCATAATGACTTATATTACAAGATAAAATTAAAAATAGTCTTATTTATATTTCCTTTATCAAAATTTTGTAAAATCTTTAGAAATAGTATTTAACTCTAAATCTATCTTCCAATAAGAAGATATTATTTCTAGCAATATCTCATTCAGTATTTTTAAAAGGAAGTCAAGTTACTTAAAATATATAGTGAGAAAATGTCATGGTAAAATGATGGACGATCCCTTGACAATGAATCAAGCCTATACAGAAGTCAGAGATAAGAAAATAGTTGGCTGGTTCATACTGTGCTGGATAAAACTAGATAGCAAAGTATACAAATGCCAAGAACTAGATTTTTATTAGTAATATTAATACATATGTTTCAGTGTTGTGTTCTTGATATGAATTATTTTTTACATTCTACATGAAGAATAAATTTTGTTGCACTGTTTAGTGTTAATGCTAAATTAGCATTTTGGGACATGAAAATTATATCTTAAACCTTTAAGTAAAGAAGAACAAAACAATGTCACTTTAAGGAAGTTCATTTCATTTCTCTCTGCCTTATTTTCTAATAAATAATGTTGGAATAATACTAAGAGTATTTAAGGCAATACATATAATACTAGAGAATAAAGAATAAAGGATGACAATTACATTATTTAAAATCTGCTATACTAAAACAGGAAAAGCACTCGTGTTCCTTTCACTTTGAGATTTTTATTGCTGATTAGAAATAAATTTCAATGTATTTATTTTGAAAAATTAAAAATTAGAGTTACATTTTACAATTGCTAACTGCTGGTTTTGCTTTTGTAAACTTGCTCGCCCTAGCACTAACCCCCCTCCCTTCTGGAAATAAGTAATGGAGTAAAAAGTCTCTCGGAGCCCAGATGCCGGCCCAGATGCCGGCCCTTGGGACAAGGTTTGTGGTCACAGATAAAGAACAAACAGGTATGTTTTTCTGGTTCCTGTTTGAAAATTCCCTAAGTGGCCAAATGGAACCCAAGATAGGGACCCAAGATAGGGACCCAAGATAGGGACCCAAGATAAGGACCACCTGGCAAGTCCAGCAAACTAGGCCAAATGTTAATCAATCACAAGCCTGTAATTATGTAAACTCCCTGACCCTTATCTCCCAGAGTGACTACCTCAGTTTGATCATCCTCGCCAATTGTTTTACAAAGAGTGTTATAAACTTCCCCACATAGAAACAATGAGTGCTGGAGTACATAGTGACTTTTAAACGGGCCAATCCCGGGGACACCTGGTGTTATATGCTAATCTTGTGGTTTTTGCCTTTAAGAATGCCTGTAACAGTGGTTTGGGGGGCTCTCTCCTGTGCCGAGGCAGAGAGACCTTTTGCGCAAAGGTCAAATAAACTCCTCTTGCTTATTCCATCTCCCGGCCTGGAGTCTGAGTTTTCTGGGGCGCCCTCCCGTTGACGAAAGTATCCCAGAAGTCTGGGGTCTTTCAATTTTACCATCCTGTACATGATTTATGACTTTAAAAATTTAGATTTTTAAGCTATCAGAAAATTTTTCTTACATACTCTAAAAAATAAGTGTCATAAACATGTGAATGAAAAATGGTTTCTATATACAACCCATTTTACTTTTTATTTCAGCTTTAAGAAATAGTCAAATAAAGCAAGGCCCTTTCTTCAACAGAATGGCATTTGAGGAAATTTATAAAAATTATTAATACGTCAATATATAGATATATATGTGTGCGTATATAAATACAATTAGTATTTACTTATTTTGAACTAGGCCCTTAGAGGAGACTTGAGCTGGGACAGCTTCTTTACTGGTTTTGTTTTTGTTTTAGGGATTTTAGAAAAAAAACAAAAACCTTAGCTTCACCCAGCCCAGTTCTTGAAATGAAAAGAATGCCTCTAGGTCCCCCTCCCCTTAACTTAACCCACCTTCATTGTTTTGTTAAAGACTGACTGATTAAACTGGTAGTCAGTAATCTGGCTCGTGCTGGCATGCTGTCTGGCATGCTTGAGACATCTGGAGTTTACTATAAACTCTACCTCTTTCACATGCTTATGTTAAACTCCACTAAACTCCTTTGTGTATGTTTACCTTAAGCTCTGCTTTACCATTGAATTCGCCAGTCATTTAAACCAAAAGTGATAGGCTGGTTTAAACAGCCATTATGTGACAAAGTGTAACCTCACTGGCCACCTGCGTGTGGTCTGGTATGACTGTGCAATCTTTTGGGTGTGTGAAAATCTCATTGGTTGCCTACGTGACCAGGCTTCACCTTGTGATTTTTGCCTTTAAAAAGCTAAGCATGTGGGCCGCTCAGGGTCACAGTATCAGCTCCCGAGCCTGTGCTGCGGCCCTGGCTGGTCAGTGTAGGAACCTTCTCAATAAAGTTGCTTCTTTAATATCAACTTTGTTGCGGTGGGCTCTGTCACTCTTGATGACTAGGTGGGCTTGCCTGCCTGAGTAGGGGTCTTCCTACTACAATTTTATTCTTCAGCTAGTGAAAAGTATGCTCAAAGTACCTTTCACCATTTTTCCTTCTATGTTTTCTTATTTATTATTTGAATTTTATTTTATTGTAAAGATGCTGTACAAAAGTGTTACAGTTACATGAGTAAGGCAATGAGTTGATTTCTTGTTGAGCAATGTTACTCCTTCCCTTGTTGTTTTCCCACTATCTCTTCCCTTTCCCACCTCCCTCACTTCTCCCCCTACTTGAAGTTGTAGGTATCATTGTTACAATGGGTCATCCTGTGTCCTTGTTTCAATGTTTTGTTATTCCCCTTCCCCTCCCCAAATTAGACAAAAAATACATACAAGATGCTGGCTACCAAAATAAAGTACAGTGACAACAAAGGATGACCATATAAGATGGTGCTAAGTGAAATGAATCCGAGATATGGACACAAGAGATCTTTCTTCGCTGTTGTTTTTAATGTGCTACATGATTTTTTGTTTCCTTCTATATTTTGCCATTCTTATTATATCTTTTTCATTTCTTTCATTAACAACTGTGTGGGAAGCTTGCTTAAGGACAAAATTATAATATTTTTCCTTTGGACTAATTTAAACAAATTTGGGGAAGTGGAAATATTTTATCAGAATGTTTTCTCAATCTAAGTTCAAATATTTTTATTTTTTAACTTTAATTTTATTGTCAAGATTATTTACAGAGGGGTTACAGTTACATACATAATGTACTGAGTGCATTTCTTGTCAATGTGTTATTCCCTTCCTCATTTTTCTCCCACTTTGCCCCACCCCAACTTGTAAAGCTCATTTCTAACATATTGTCTTGTGAGTATCACTGCTGCATTGATTCACCATTTGTCTTTTGTCTCACCATTTTGTAGTTCTCCTTCCCTTCCCTAATTCAGATAATCATATATAAATGCACATTGTACCAAAATCAAATACAGTGAAAACAAGGGATAAAACATAGGGAAAAAAAAAACAGAAAAAAAGAAACAACTTTAAATAGTACATAAAAAACAACAGCAAAGAAAAACCTCTTGTTTCCATATATTGGAGTTCATTTGTCTTAGCATCATCTTATATGGTCATAAGTACATAGCAATTGAGCTATTGTGATCCTATATTAGGACTATCCTAGACATTTACTAATTATTAAAATGAGGGAAAATATGAAGACTATGTTACTTTGGGTCTGGCTTACCTCACTTAGAATTCTATCAATTTGGTTAATATGCTTACAGGCATATGGAGACGAATTGGATAATATACCCCATAGAAAAGGATCAATAATGTTTATATTTTAGAAAAGTATTTCATGGAATTCTATTATTTTCTACAGAAATATTAAATTATATCATCTATTTTATCCTAAATCTTATAAGCAAAGCCAGTAATAACATGTATATGTAAACACTCCAAATTCTCATCATATATTTCATTGGAAATACATTATCAAATTCACATATTCATATGAGGTTTAATAAAATGTTAACCTTGGTCTCTATGAAGTAGTTTTTGTAATCTCTCCAGAGCACATTTAATCTCTTTATTTCTCAATGTATAAATGGCTGGATTTAGAAGAGGTGTAATAACAGAGTAAAACACAGCAAGAAATTTGTCCACCGAAGTGATACTAAGTGGCCAAACATAAATGAAGATACAGGGACCAAAGAATAGCACCACTACTGTAAGGTGGGCAGTGCATGTAGAAAAGGCCTTGGATGCACCAGTTTTAGAGCTTTTGTAGACAGTGAGGAGAATGTATGTGTAGGATATCAGCAACAAAATGAAACAGGTCATAGCCAAAACACCACTATCACCATTCATTAACATTCCCAAGTTAGAAGACTCTATGCAGGCTAACTTGATTACCAGTGGGATATCACAGAAGAAGCTATCTATTTCCTTTCCACAAAATGGTAGCTGTACAATCACAATGAGTTGACTCATGGCATGCACAAAACCAATGGCCCAGGCAGTCACCACCAACCTAATGCCATTATGTAGGTTCATCATGGAAAAATAGTGAAGTGGTTTGCAGATGGCTACATAGCGATCATAGGCCATTACCACCAGAAGCACCATCTCTCCTCCTCCAATAAAATGCACAAATAGAATTTGGGACATGCACCCTCCAAATGAAATGGTCTTTTTCTCCCTAAGAAAGTCTGTAATCATCTTAGGAGTGGTGACTGAGGATAGCCACAAATCAATGAAGGACAAGTTGGCCAACAAGAAGTACATGGGAGAATGAAGGTGGGAGTCAGTGAAGATGACAATTATTATTAAAATATTTCCTGACACAATAATCAGATAAAGCATCAGAAATACCATCAAAAGTAAGACTTGGATATTCCATGAATTGCTAAGTCCCAGAAGCACAAATTCTAACACTACAGACTGATTTCTTTCATCCATTTTACTCAGTATATCCAATGACATAACCTAAAAAAAAGGATAGATAAGTTATTGGTATGAGAAAAGGAAGTTCATTTCTAGAATTTAGTATTCACACTAAAACTTGACACATGCATCTGAAATTGGAAGTCATACGAGAAAAGAAATCTGGATTGATAATGCAGTAGTGATTACTTTCAAATGAGAAGCTATGACTGGCCTCTTAAAAACAGAGGATAATGTGAAGCTGTTATACAAATTATTCATTCTTTTTCTATTTTCACCGCCACAGTGCAGTGAGGAAGTGTGAAAAAAATTATTGAAATACTGTTTGCAAGTTAGACATGACCCTCCATTACACTGCAATGGTTGAATAAAATATATTTAAGCCAGAAAATAAAAAGTGATATTGAAATCTACTAAAATTGACTTGATAACACTACAATTTTCTGTACCTCTTCTATAAGATATAAATCTGATTTTTAGTATATCACTCTAAAACAAGTTTGTGAAACCTTGTAGAAATAAATTACTTAGAAAGTCATATAAAATAGCAAGCATAATGATTTGTGAACAAAAGCAAGTACGTGCCTTTTCATTAATTAAAATCTACAACTAAATGAAATCACTTAGTAGGTTAAATGGATTAGATAAAAAGGAAGAATGTACAGTCTTACAAAACTGGCATTAGTCAAAGTTGAAGACAACTCAAATTCAGACTCATTAACTCAGTGGAAGTTAATTTTACTTTAGTAAAATAGAAAATATTTCCTTCAATTTTACAAATGGATTCTGGAAGACATCTAATTTTTGAAATGTTATTATCTCCTATATTATTATCTCCTGACCACCAAAGTTATAGGGTTTGTCAATTTATTTATCTATAGCTTGTTTATTTTTTATATAAATAGTCTAAGAATAAATTGCAGCCCTATAAAAGAAGTATATCTCTGACTCTTGATAGTGAACAAGTCTAAACTTCAAGAATGATCAATTATTTATTTTGTTTCTATTTGTCCCTAATTACTTTTTTTTTTCAAATTTGGCATTGGAAAATTACTTCCTGTTCCTTTTTCCTGTATTCTTTTTAAATTTTTAAAAATTTTGATGGTTAATTGGATATAAATATCTCATGAATTTATGAGATGGGTCCCCATATTTATATCTTGGCAGGACCTATAAAAGGAATAGAACATCTTAGTAAAGTGTCTTTATAATTCTGACCTTGAGGGTCAGAGACAATTTTTCACAAATTGTTAATTTTAGTGCTGTAACTGGTGGACATGAAAAATTAGAGAAAAGAGACAAATTGAGTTGCTCTATTAGAAAAAATAAAATAACAACACAATACCTTTCAGATTCACAATCCAGACATAAAAATATAAATGATGTATAATCTCATATAAATATGAAATATAAAGTGTTTAATAGAAGATAAGAAATAATGACAGTAAGGCTGGGGTAAGGATTGGAAGACACTAATCAAAGGATATAAAGTTTTGTTAGGAAGAATTAACATTTTGATGTATAGGATATAGTATACAATTAAAATGAACTGTATATATATTTTTCTTTTTTTGCCAGCCATAGGGGCTGAATTTTGGACTTGGGTGCTGTCCCTCAGCTGTTCAGCTCAAAGCTAGAGCCCTACCACTTGAGCCACCATGCCACTTTCGTTTTTTTCTGCTTATGTGGTGCTGAGGAATGGAACCCAGGGCCTCATGCATACAAGGCAAGCACTCTACCACTGAGCTAACTTCCCATCTCCTGAACTGTATATTTTTAAATTACTAAAAAATGCTTATTTCAAATATCTAACCATTAATCTTGTTAAGTGATGATGTAACCATTCTATATCATACACATTCCATAAAAACACACAATTATTATGTGCCAATGAAAATAAATAGCATGATAAATTTTGATCCCTTGTAGGTGAGATATTTTTCCTTAGAGATTCTTTTTATGAAGAACCTAAGACATTGTGGAATATTCAATGTTGATATTGTATGAGAAGATTCTGGGCCTCAGAGTATGTGAAATATTGTGTGAGATATACATTATTCTGTCTTGCTTTTCATCAGATTATGAGAATAAAGCTATATAGGCACTAGTATCACATTGACTTGCGTATATAGGCATATTTCTGTTACTTTGCTACAAGACACTAAAACACACAGTGTAACCTCTTGTGTGATAAACTTTTTTTTAAATATTTCTCTTATCATTTAGTCCAAGATAAATGATAGTTATAGATTAAAGAACTGTGATCGCTCTATCAAAACAGAAAAGAATCACTGACCCAGACAATATGGTGTTATGTGCATTCTTGTTATTGAGACTATAGAAACTCCAAAAAAATAGAATACAAGGAGAAAACCAATAAAATCATTTATGAAAATATAAAAAGCTAAGCTTAAATTCAAGATTAATTTAACTTAAGGTTATGAGTTAAATGCATACATGGAAAATAAATTGTTTTAATATCTATTAACAAAAATAATCATGAAAGGAAACCATATAGAACATAAAATGACTTACTAAATTAGAGTTTTCCCTAAGACCATATTAACGTTTGGTCTTCTGAAGTGTGTTGAAATGATATCCAGATTGGATGGAGACAGTATTTGTGAATGAATTTATCTCAGACTGACACATATTTAACACCTGAAATGGTCCCCTGGGTGAGAGATTCTTATTCTCTGGACAGAAAAAACATCCCCTAGGAACTTTTCAAAATTAGGTTTGCTATCAACTTTTGCACATATTTCAAACAGAAAACAAAACAAAAGGAACATCATACAAATCAGTAAGTGTTAAAATGTAGTGAAATTAAAGTAAAATATTTCCTTTTTTAAATATTCATTTCTTTAATGACTAACAATATCTTTTAAAACACATATTTGCATCTGTACACTTCAGTGAAATTTCTGCTCTGAGCTAGTGCCCATTTTTTTTAAATTTTTATTTTTTGTGAACATACTGTACAGAGGGGTTACAATTACACGGGCAAGATAATGAGTACATTTCTTATCAAGCATTGTAGCTTCCTCCTTTGTTTACCCTTCACATCCCTTCCCAGCCTACCCTCTGTCCCCCCACCAAGTCCTCCCCCCCCCCGCACCAAAGTTGTAAAGTTCGTTTTCGACATGACAACTTGTACTCGTTTAAGGATACAGGTGGACCTATTGCAACAATGAGAAGTAAAGTAAAATATTTCCTTATAAATAATAAAAAGAGTTCCCTACAAAAATTTTCTATCATTATCATAGTTAGTGATGATATGACGAATGAAAGTTTTAGTTCTAGTTGCAGAAGTAATCTTTTACAATATGATATATAACAATTCACCAAATGCTGAGAGGTGTGTCACTCTATGCATTACTACATTTTCTCTAAAGCAGGTTCTCTTTATCATTTCATTGATTTGTTTTAGTATTATCTTTGATTACTAGCTATGTTGATCATTGTGTCTTTGATGTCAAATTGTCAAGGTGTTTCTAGATCTTTAAATAAATCAAGAACGCACATTATCTTAAATCATATTTATGTTAATTCTGAGCTTTTAAAAACTGTCATTTTGGCTCAGTTGACACATAATAACATATATGTTCTGAAAGTGTACCATTTAATGAATTTTGACATAGTATAAAACCATAGTGAAGTTAGTGAAATATGCCTTAGTCCTCAAATTTCAGATGAGACATCTCATCTATTAACTATTTATTAACATGAGGCATCTCACCTATTAACTATCCCTAATTTCCAATTTCTCCTCCACACAAAAATTAATATCTGTTCTATAATAATTCATAGTTTGCATTTTTAACTTATATAAATAAAATCAGGTAATACATAGCTTTTTTTACATCTTGGTGTGATATTAATTCTATGTTTATCATGATATTTATTAAATTATTGCATATATTAATATTGCTTCTTTTTGTTATTGAGTAGTATTTAATTGTATTTGTCAACATTTCTTTATTGTTCCATCTGGTGAGACTAATTTTTTCAAGCCGGGCGCCCATGGCTCAGACCTGTAATCCTACCTACTCAGGAGGTTGAGATCTGAGGATGACAGTTCAAAGGCAGCTGGAGCAAGAAAGTCTGTGAGACTCTTATCTCATAGTAACCACCAGAAAACCAGAAGTAGATCTATGGCTCAAGTGATAGAGCACTCACCTTGACCTGAAGAGTTCAGGGGCAATGCACAGGCCCAGAGTTCAAGCCCCATGAACAACAAAAAAAAGGAAAAAAAGATTACATACCTACAAATAATAGTGCTGTTAATATATGTGTATGTATGTATATATTTATGTTTATGCATATATATATATGTATTTATTTATAGTTCAAATTTATTGAAATGTGTTTGAAGATAAAATTATAGTTTCACTTGGAGAATATTTTTCTATAAACCATTGACAATTAATTTCTACCAAAATTTCTTCTATTTTTCCTGTGCAAGTTTTCTTTTACATTTTTCATTCCCTATAATTAAAGATATAAGTAATTATAATTTTAGATGATCATAATTGATCCTTTTTTAGGCAGTACTGATGCTTAAACTCAGTGGCTCATATTTGCTAGGCCAGTGCTCTACAATTATGTGCCATACTTCCAGTACTTTTGGCTTTGGTTATTTTTGAGATTGTGTCCAGGGTACTGTGTACTGTGATCCTCTTATTAATTATGTTTCCTGCCTAAACTGGATGACTTGTGTATACCACAAATTCCATATTTTTGTTGAGCTTTTAATGTGGGTTTTTATGAAACATGAACCTCCTGATCTTGAGGTCTTTTAGTTCCAGAATTATAAGCATGAGTTGCAACACTTGCTCATAATTTTCAAAATGCCTGACCATCTCTATTTCTTGAAGCATTCCTCATTCTAAAATGTATTTTTTCTCTTAATAAAAATCTCAAGTGTATTCCCTTTTTTTCTTAACCTTTTTTATTGTGAAAATACTGCACAGAGGGGTTATAATTACATGAGCAGGGTAATGAGTACATTTCTTATCAATCATTGTTGCCTCTTCCTTTGTTTCCCCTTACCATCCCTTCCCATCTCCCCCCATCCCACGCCAAAGTTGTAAATTCATTTTGTGACATAATGTCTTGTACATCTCATTGTTGCAGATCCTGTCTATGTATATTCTACTGTTTAAGAGCAACTTTGGCTTTATAGCAAACTTGAAATGAAATTCTGAAGTTTTCTTAAGCTTGCTCCAGAGGGCCATCAAGATGTCCTTTTATGTATCTCTGTGTTACATAGTTTTATTAACCTTTTCAATAAACTTTATGCTTTAATGAAAAAATTATGTCAGGGAAAATATTTTAGATACAGCAGGACCAAAGTCAAAGAGACTGAACAGTTGATCTGTCTTTGGTTATTACTGATATGATCAGTTAGGATATGAGATCAGAGAAACACATTGTTATAACATTATAAAACATTTTATGTATTATTTTCTCATTTATATATAACAAATATATCACTTTCCATATGTACCCTGCTACAATAACCTTATAATTTAAATGAGAGAATTATAAAGTGCTATATAAATGATTTAGACAAATATTGATTATAATACATCAATCCTAGAATGAGTAGGTAATACACTGCTGAACAATGTTCCATACATATACAATATATGTGTGAGTTAAAGGCTTCATGAATCTGGCAAAGCTGGGGTTGGGAGTGGAGAGGGTGAAACACAGAACTGTGAAAACAGAATGCAGAGGCTGTCCAGCCTCTGGACTGACTGGGCCACTTATATGGGTGAGCCTCCAAATAACAGAGCCTTTTTAATTTAGTGAATAGGGACATGTTTGAGAGATTTTTTTAAAATGAAAAGCATAAATTTTGTACTTAGGCTCACGTTTTATAAGGAATGTCCACATATAAAACTATCATTCAGTTATGTCAATATATTTCCAATCTTCTATTCCCTTGATATATTTGTCAAATTATTCCTCAATACGATAGTGTAGACATATAGTGATTACTGTATCTCTATGACCATTCTCATTTTTATTGCTTATATGTCTCTAGAGTTTCTATCTTTTCTCATGATTTTTTTTCCTTTTTGCTTGCCTATTTGACATGAATTTTGAAGTTTGTTATCTTCTATATGCTGTTTTATAGTATGTTTAATGGTCACTATAGATATTCTCACTGAGATCTTGATTAGTTCAATTATAGGCTCTTGACTTGAATCTTGCATACAGTTCTACAAAATGCATCTTCCTCCACTGGACTTTTGGAACCTCTTTTCTGCCATATTAATCTGGGAAAGATTCTATAACAGGTACAAAAGCCAAAATATTTGATAAGAGGCACCACTTAAAATATGTTTCCTTGAATCCATTCAAAATTAGAAACTCTATGTACCAGTGTTGGTACTGACAGTGTTAATGAGAAGTGTGTGTATCTGTTGACTATCTGGTCTACCCCTAAGATCTTTCAAAATCAGGTGAGAGAAAAAGAATGGAGTCCTAATTAAATATCATAAATTCCCACTGCTTGTACTGAGTTATAATAGAATTGTTTTTAGGATGTGTTTGGTTTTTTTATTGTGAAAATACTGAACAGAGGGGTTACAATTACATGGGAAAGATAATGAGTATATTTCTTATCAAGCATTGTAGCCTCCTCCTTTGTTTCCCCTTCCCATCCCTTCCCATCCTCCCCACGCCCCCCTATCCAATCCCCTCCCCCAGCACCAAATTTGTAAAGTTTGTTTTCAACATAACGACTTGTACATCTCATTGTTGCAATGGGTTCACCTGTATCCCTATTTAAGCAATTTGTTTTTTTCCTTCCCCTCCACAAATTATACAAACATCAAATACAGTGAAAGCAGGGGTTATACCGTGGGGAAGGGACATACAAAGAAACAAAGAAATCATCTTATAAGTGTGTTAGAAACAATCACATGAAAGAAAAAAAAAACATTTGAATACATACCTTGGGTTCATTTCCCCAACATCAACTTATCTAAACTTTTCTGCTTAACTCAGACATATACTAGTTATTGCAAATAAGGGAAACCATGTGACCTATGTTTCTTTGGACCTGCCTGAATTCAATTTTTTCCAAGTCTTTCCATTTCCTAACAAATGGGGCAATGTCATTCTTTCTGATGGAGGCATAGAATTCCATGTGTATATATACCACATTTTCTTGATCCATCAATCTACTGAGGGGCATCTGGGTTGGTTCCATATCTTAGCTATAGTAAATAATGCTGCAATAAACATAGTCGTGCTGGAAGCTTTAGTGTGGTCTTGTTTGTGAACATTTGGGTAAATGCCCAAAAGTGGGATTGCTGGGGAGCTCTATGTGGAGTCTTTTGAGGAACCTCCATACTGTTTTCCAAAGTGGTAGAACAAGTTTACACTCCCACCAACAATACAGTAAGGTTCCCTTCTCTCCACACCCCCTCCAGAATCTGTTGTTATTAGAGTTCTTGATTTTAGCCATTCTAACTGGAGTGAGGTGTTATCTCAATGTTGTTTTGATTTGCATTTCTTTTATGGCTAGGGAGTTTGAGCATTTCTACATGTGTCTATTGGCCATCCTTCTCTCATCTTTGGAAAACAGTATGGAGGTTCCTCAAAAGACTCCATATAGAGCTCCCTTATGACCCAGAAATCCCACTTTTGGGCATCTACCGAAATGTTCACAAACAAGACCACACTAAAGCTTCCAGCATGACTATGTTTATTGCAGCATTATTTACTATAGTTAAGATATGGAACCACCCCTGATGCCCCTCAAGATGAATGGATCAAGAAAATGTGGTGTATATACACAGTGGAATTCTATGCCTCCATCAGAATGACATTGCCCCATTTGTTAGGAAATGGAAAGACTTGGAAAAATTAAATTAAATGATATTCCTGTATTAACCTTTGGTTTGCCTCCTCTCTCTCCCTATCACGCTCATACAGATTCCTTTGTAAGTTTTCAATCTTTTAATTTACCATGTTTACCAGCAGTGTTTGTAGAGCTATTTGGGAACTCTCCTCTGGATTATTCATTATCTGTTCTGACCTCTGAACAGATTTTGAGAGATACCCAGGTGAGATACCCAGACTTACCATTTTTATTGTGTTTTTCCGGCTTGTTCTGCCCATTTAGGATGAAAGTAACACCAGTTTTATGCTAGAACATTATGTTAAGGCAAGCATCAAGCAAAGTCTGTATTGCACAGTCAAAAGTCGGCAGATACAATCTAGTTCAGCAGATATATCATTCAACATCAAACAACTATGTATTAATGGGCTATGAACCACAAAGAAGAATTTGGCAAACAAAAAATTATTAGATTCAGGGAGACAAGTGGGTAAAAATAGGAATAGAGGGATATGGAAAGGCAGAGGGAAAGTTAACTTAACTAAGTCCTAATCTCAAAGTTGGAAATTGGTTGGATAGAATGAAAGTAGAGAGAGAGAAAAAGAAGAAGAAAGAGAAAGAAAATAGACAAGAAAATATAGAAAAGCAGAAATTAAAAATTAAAAACTGCAACACTTAAAAATTATGCAAATAACAACAAACTATTCAGAGAAGAACTTGGATAGAATGAGAGAAGGGGAGGGATAGAAAGGAGATGTGAAAAATTTAAAAATAAAAATGCTTAAAATATTATATAGGTAAAAAGAGGTAATACTGTTCTTAAGGAATTTAAGTGTAAGATGTTTTCAATTGAGTAATAAATTTCTGGATTAAGTGTGTACACAATGTGGGATAAGGTCTAATAATCGACTACGGGTATATCTGAGGATGAGCAGAACAGCAATTATATCACGCAAAGAAGAACAAAAGAGAAAAAAAGGTGAAAAGAATGAGAAAGTAAAAAAAGATCAAAATTTCAGTAGAGCTAAACAAAAAAAATTTTTAAAGAAAAATGAGAAAGAAACACACACATACAAACACACACACACATATACCCCTAAAATAAAAATTAATAGAGGAAGAAAAAAAAGTTAATAGAAAACAATTTTTTTTAAAGTTAAAAATTAAAAAAACTTTTAGAGAAAAAAAATTTTTATAAAAGGTACAAAAAAAGAGTTCTTTGATTTTTTTGGGGGGTGGGGTATGTGAAGATCCTGTATCTCCCTTGTGTCTGTAACCAGTCTCTTGTTGGAGTCTCTGGTCTGCTTGTGGTGTTTGATTTTCCTGTGGCTTGGTTGGTTTCTTAAGTCAGTTTGTTTGAGCAGGCAGAAACATGCTCTGCTTTGCCCAGGATTTTGTGATCCTCTTCCCAGGCTAGTTCAATGGGAGGGGGATCTGCTTTGAGTATTACAAAAGAGGGAGATGGCTGTTTCCTCTAGTTTGGAGATGCTGTGATGAGGCTAGGTTCTGGATAGCATTGAGGCCTTTCAGCAAACAGTAGCTTTTCCCTGAGGAGCTACCTTGTGAGAAACTCACAGAGCCCAGCCTGGAGCCATTCTCAGAGTTTTTGTTTACTGAATTTCAATTGATTGTCAGGGCTGCTGTAGGGAGGGGAAGCCTCTGGCTCTGTTTGCCCAGTGAAGAAAGCCACTCCTGGGTCTGGCAGCCTGGACTGTGTGACTTTTCCCTGGGTGGAGCTGAGCATGGCAGGTCAGATTAGGTTCCTGTGACCTGTTAAATGACTTTAGTTTTCTTCCAAGTCCGGAGTTAGCTGCTCAGCCAGGCCTTTGTCAGTATCAAAGATGGAGATCTCTGGTAGTGGGGGGGGGTAAGGGTGGCATTCCCTCCTCTGCTCCCTGAGAAGGAGTGAGGATGTCAGGCTTCTACTCACACTGGAGTCTTGGTTCCTGGGTCATCTCTGGTCTGCGAACTTCAGGGTACCAATGTCTGCTCCTTGTCAGTTCTTTCTGGTGTTTAGTAGAATCAGCTTGCTCGCTGGGTCTGGTGCCTTTGTCCCGGACTCTCTCTGTTACAGGTATGGCGGCTACAGCCGCCGATGCTGCTGCTGCCGCAGCCACAGCTGAGGCTGCTGGCAAGTGCTCAGAGCTGTCTCCTTGCTTGGATTGTCTCTCTCTGGCCTAACTCTCTGTCCTATGATGGCACACTTGGTGTGATTTTCTGGCTTAGTACTGTTCACTGGAACACTAAACCTGCTTTCTATGCAAGAGCTTGTTTAGCCTCCTGCTTGTTCTCTGCCATCTTCCAGGAACTCCTAGTATGTGTTTCTCAACATATGCTATCTGATCTTTTCTACAAACTTTTGTGCATTTCTTCTCTTTGTTTTGTTCTAAAAGTTTGTCAGTTTTCATTGCTCTTTTTAAAAGAAAATTATTTTACAACACAGCCACACTGAAAATTTCACATCTAGTTTATAACTTAGAGTAGCCTAATTTGTTGTTTATTACACTTTATCCATTTTTTGTCAAAGTTTGCAATGTCCAATTAATTTCCTGTAGACATTTGGAAGGAGCTGATGTAAAACAGCATAATTGTTTCTTTAAAAAATATCTTCTCAGCAGGTCCTGGTTGCTCACACCTACAATCCTTGCTACTCAGAAAACTGAGATCTGAGGATCCATGTTCAAAGCTAACCAAGGCAGAAAAGCACATCATTCTTCATATCCAATCAACTACCAGAAAATGGAAGCTGTGGTTCAAATGATAGAGCACTAGCCTTGATAAAAGACATTTTGGTATTCTTGGTATTAATCCCATTTACAGATTCTTGTTAGTAACAGGGTGGAGGTGAGGTACAGAGAGAAAACCTGAGTTGTTTAGCACCAAGAATGTATCAGAATGCCTATTTTTTATTCTATTACTCTTAGTTGGATACTTAGGTAAGCCACATATCTAGTTGGATCAAGAATTATTGTTTTATGGAGGCTTAGCAACTTAAAAAATTAAGCAGTCTTTCCTTAGGGCTTTAACCCATTTATTAATTGGGGTGTTGTTGCTTTGAGGATTTGGGGGGGTTTACTTTTTGAGCTTTAAGTATCTTCTTTATATGAGGCCCTTGTCTGATGCATAGCTGGGAAAGATCTTCTCCTGTCCTATGGCCTTTCCACTTATCTTGATATTTATGGTTTTTGCCATGCAGAAACTCTTTGGTTCGATGCAATCCCACTTACCAGTCTTTGACTTGTTGTGCTCCTGGATCTCTACTTAGGAAGTTTTGACCTGTATCAAGGAGCCCTAGTATTTCCCCTATCCTTTCTTATAATACTTTCAGGGCATCTGGTCTTATATTGAGGCCTTTTATGCATTTGGAATTGAGTCCTGAGCAGGGTTAACATGAACATCTCTGGCCATAAAAGAAATGAAAATCAAAACAACATTGAGATTTTTCCTCACCCCAGTTAGAATGGCTATTATCAAGAAAAGCAATAGTCACAGATGCTGGAGACAATGTGGCCAAATGGGAATGTCACTACACTATTGGTGGAAATGTAAATTTGTTCGATCACTCTGGAAAGCAGTGTGGAGTTTCCTCAAAAGAATATACATAGAGCTTCCTTATATCCCCAAATCCCACAGGACTGATCCCACAATACTGATAAAATCAAGCACAAGTTTAAGACTTGACACTTACTACTAATTAACATTTTAAATCAACCAGGTTTGATGACACATCCTAGCTAATTTGAAAAAGAGGCAGGAGTATTGAGTTCAAGAGTTTTGAGTTCAAGTCCAGGGAAAGATAGTGAGACCATATCTAATAAACAGAATACAAACAAAATCTGGTGGCATGACTAGAATGGCAGAGCCATTTATTAGCATATGAGGTTCAGTGTCCAATTTCACAATAAAGTCCATATCAATCAAATATTTAAATGCTTAATATAAGACCTACAGCTATGAAGATATTAATAGAACATAAGGGAAATAATCAGTACAAATAAGTTTGTTTAAAACTGAATCCACAGGAAATAAAAGCAAAAAATTGATAAATGAGATTTTATGGCCCTGAAAAATTTCTTCACAACAATAGATTCAATAACCTGAATTAGGAATAAAATACAGAAATGGAGGGGTAACAAGTTTGACAAGAAACGTACTTATTACCTTATGTAACTGTAACCCCTCTGTACATCACTTTGTCAATAAAAAATAAAAAATTACAGAAGTAGAAAACTATATATGTAATGAGAGGTAAATTTCCAAAATATATAAGAAACTCCAAGAGCTTAACAAGAAAAAATCAAATGATTTAACTTTAAAAATTGCATCTAACCCAAGTGAAAATTCTCAAAGAGAAGCAAATAGCCAAGATCTACAAAAAAAATGCTTAAGATCTCTTATCATCAAGAGATTGAGATCTGAGGAACACAGTTCAAAGCCAGCCTTGGCAGAAAAATCTGAGACTTATTTTAAAAAGTGATTTACAGGAGATCGAGACAAGATGGCGGAGGAGAAGCTGGAATCTGAACAAGCTCTCGCATAGAAAGCAGTTTTAGAGTTCCAGTGAACAGTCCCAAGCCAGAGAAACACACCAAGTGTGCCATCACAGGACAGAGAGTTAGACAGGAGAGGGAGAGCCAAGGCAAGAATACTCATCTGATCGCTAGCCAGCAGCCGCCG
>NW_012267492.1:371167-373909 GCF_000151885.1 Dipodomys ordii | reverse complement strand
GCAAGTAAATATTATGTTAAGTAAATAAACCAGACACTGAAAGATACGCCTTGCATTCTTTCATTGTATTAAATAATAAAAAATTTGACCTCGTAGAAGTTGAGTGTGTGGTGAATGTAGATAGAAGAAAGGGATGGGCCAACATTTACTTAATTTATTTATTAACATCTAATTAGAGTTAAGCAAGAACTCGTGGTATAATAAGGCAAAGAAAGTTAACTACCTATAGCAATAATGTACATATCAAAAACTACAAAGATTGGACATTTTTTATCATAAAGAAAAAATTTTATTTTTTCCTATTCAAAATAAAATTATTTGCATTTTTGCCTGATTCCTTTTTTTTTTTCCGGTCATGGGGCTTGAACTCTGGGCTTGGGCACTGTCCCTGAGTTCTTCAGCTCAAAGTTAGCACTTTACCCCTTGATCCAAAGCACCACTTCTGGTTTTCTAGTGGGTTATTGGAGATGAGTCTTACAGATTTTCCTGCCTAGGCTGGCTTTGAACCGTGATCCTCAGATCTCAACCTCCTCAGTAGCTAGGATTAAAGGCCTGAGCCTGTATGTGCCCAGTACATAAAAGATCTTGAATAATGAAAATAATTCTACACAAATAAGAAACACTGAAGTCATCACAATGGCAGATTTCAAAATACAGTACCAAGTCATAGTAACAAAACCACACATGAAGATCAATGAAACAGAATAAAAGATAAAAACTACAAAACTACAGTCATTTGTTAGTCAAAGGAACCCAAAACAGTTATTTGTATAGTCTCTTCAATGAATGTGATGACAAAACAGGTTATTTACATGCAGGAGACTGAAACTAGTCCTCTGTCTCTCTGCACAAAAATCAACCCTAAGTGATAAAATATCTTAATTTAAGATCTGACATCTTTAAACTAATTACAGAAAATCTTAAGTAACTTTCTAGAATAAACAAGCTCAAGTAACTTTTTTCTGAATAGATCTCAAACTATGTAGGCTATAATATGAATTGACAAATGAAAACAAATCAAATTTAAAAGTTTATTATCACATAAAAGATGGGCTGGGAAGGTGGCTCAGTGGTAGAGCGCTTGCCTTGCATGCCTGAGGCCCTGGGTTCGATTCATCTGCACCACATAAGCAAAAAGAAAAAAGCCGGAAGTGGTGCTGTGGCTCAAGTGGTAGAGCGCTAGCTTTAAGCTGAAGAGCTGAAAAGCAGTACCCAGGCCCAGAGTTCAGCCCCCACAACCGGACCCCCCCCCACACACAAAAAAAGAAACAACTACTAGAACAAAGAGATAAACCATATAATCAGAAATAAATCTTACCAAATATTTGATGGATAAAAGATTAATGTCCAGAATATGCAAATAGCTTAAAAATTAAACAGTAAAATAATGTATAACCCAGGTATCCATTGTGTCCCATATCTAAAATCTATGTGAATTTTAGGATAGGATTTTCTATTTCATCAAGGAATAACATTTGTACTTTAACAGGTATCACATTCAATTTTGGCCTGGTTTGGCGCTGTATGGACATTTTCACAATATCAATTCTGCCACATCATGAACATAAGAAGTCTTTTTCTCTGCTATATGATCTTATATCACTTTCTTCAAAGGATTATGCTTATAACTGGAAGGGGCCTTTTGACCTAGTTTCTTCAAATATTTTATCAGACAATAATGTTGAATTTTGATTGGTGAATTTTGATTCAGGAAATGAGATGATCACATAATGGTAACATTATTCTGTTCATGTGTGTTATTACATGAATTCATTTGGTTATCGTGAATGATCATTGGTACAGTTGTTAAAAACCAACTTGACTATTGTTTATAATCTTAGGAATGTGTTACTGAATTTGGTTTAAAAGAATTGTATTGGAGCTGGGAAGTTGGATCAGTGATAGAGTGCTTACCTTGCATGCATGAGGGCCTGGGTTAGATTCCTCAGCACCACATAAGCTGAAAAAGTCAGAAGTGGTGCTGTGGCTCAAGTGGGGGGGCACTATCCTTGAGCTGAAGAGCTGAGGGACAGCACACAGACCCAGTGTACAGCACCCACGACCGACAAAAAAAAAAAGAATTTTATTGAAAAATCTCGCATCTTTGTGCATCAAATTGATCACTCTATAATTCTTACGTGTTTTATCATCATTCAGTTTTAATATGAGTATTATATTGGTCTGATAGAAGAGGTTTGTAGTGTTTCCTTCCTTTTGACTTCATAGAAAAGTTTGAGGAGTTCCAGAAATGTTCTCTTGAAAACAGATAAAACTTGGCAGCATTGTTTGGCTTTACTTTGTTGGAAGATTATTACTGCTTCAGAACCGTTGATTATTTTTGTATTTGTTCAAATGGGTTATATTCTCTTAGTTAAATTTCCAATATGTTTAAATAGTGGTTTTACAAAGTATTTCCTCATTTTTATTTAGTTGGCATTTGTTGTGAATATATATCTTTTTCATCTGTATTCTTGCTTGTCTTTTCATTCCTTCTTTTAGTTAGAATTAGTGATGATTTTATCAAACTAAAATTGATTTTTTGTATATTTTTGTCCAATCCATTCTATTCATTTCTCACCTAATCTTTATTTCATTTTATTTTTCTGCAAATTATAGCCTTGGCTTGTTCTTGTGTCTCTCAGAAATTTAGTTGCATCATTCATCTACTTGAGATTTCTCTTTTTTATGGTAGCCACTATAAAATTTCTTCTTAACACTGTCTTTGCTGTGTACAACACTTTC
>NW_012267492.1:368198-369677 GCF_000151885.1 Dipodomys ordii | reverse complement strand
TTTTGAAAATACTGTACAGAGGGGTTACAATTACATGGGCAGGATAATGAGTATATTTCTTATGAAACATTGCAGCCTCCTCCTTTGTTTCCACTTCCCATCCCTTCCCATTCTCCCCGCACCCCCCAACCAACCCCCCCCACCAAAGTTGTAAAGTTCTTTTTCGACATAATGAATTGTACTTCTCATTGTTACAACGGGTCCACCTGTATTCTTATTTAAACTACTTGTTTTTCCCTTTCCCCTCCACAAATTATACCGACATCTAATATAATGAAAGCAGTGGTTATACTGTGGGAGAGGGACATAAAAAGCAACAAATAATCTTATCAATGCGTTAGAAACAATCACATGAAAAAAAAACATTTGAATACATATCTTAGGGTTCATTTCCCTAATATCACCTTATCTGACCTTTTCTGCTTGACTCAGACATATACTAGATATTGCATATAAGGGAAACCTTGGGACCTATGTTTCTTTGGGCTTGGCTTACTTCACTTAATAAAATTTTTTCCAAGCCTTTCCATTTCCTAACAAATGGAGCAATATCATTATTTCTGATGGAGGCATAGAATTCCATTGTGTATATACACCACAGTTTCTTGATCCATTCATCTACTGAAGGACATCTTTGTTGGTCCCATATCTTACCTACAGTAAATAGTGCTGCAATAAACATAGTTGTGCTGGTAGCTTTAGTGTGGTCTTGTTTGTAAACATCTGGGTAAATGCGCAAAAGTGGGACTGCTGGGTCATAGGGGAGCTCTATGTGGAGAATTTTGAGGAACCTCCATACTACTTTTCAAAATGGCTGAACAGGTTTACACTCCCACCAACAATGAAGTAAGGTTCCCTTCTGTCCACATCCCCTCCAGCATCTGTTGTTGTTAGAGTTCTTGATTTTTGCCATTCTAACTGTGGTGAGGTGGTATCTTAATGTTGTTTTGATTTGTATTTCTTTTATGGCTAGGGAGGTTGACCATTTCTTCATGTGTTCATTGGCCATCCTTCTTTCCTCTTCAGAGAAGTTTCTCTTTAAGTCTTTAGAGCACTTATTTATTGGGCGGTTGTATCTTTGAGGATTTGTTGTTCGGGGATTGAATTTTTTTGAGTTCCATGTATATTTTAGATATGAGACCTTTGTCCGTTGTATACCAAGTGAAGATCTTCTCCCAATCTGTGGGCTTTCTATTGATCTTGCTGGCTATGTCCTTTGCCATGCAGAAGCTCTCCAACTTCATGCAATCCTATTTGTCCAACCTTTCTTTGATTTGTTGTGTTTCCGGGTCTGTATTAAGAAAATCTGGGCCTATGCCAAGGAGATCTAGGGCTTCTCCTATTCCATCCTGTAAAGTTTTCAGAGTGTCTGCTTTGACTCTGTGGTCTTTGATCCATTTGTAGTTGATTCTGGTGCAGGGTGATATATAAGGATCTAGCTTTAGTTTTCTACAAGTAGTTAACCAATTTTGCCAGCAC
>NW_012267492.1:327123-366671 GCF_000151885.1 Dipodomys ordii | reverse complement strand
CTTGTAGAATTCTGCTGTAAAACAATCTGGTCCTGGACTCTTCTTAGATGGGAGGTCTCTTATTTCTGTTTCTATTTTAATATTTGACATGGGCCTTTTAAGATGGTTTAATTCATCTTGGTTTAGTGTTGGCATGTCAATATTTGCTAGGAAAAGGTCCATTTCTGCCAATTTTTCAAACTTATTAGCATAAAGTTTTGAGATATATTCCCGTTTAATGTTCTGAATCTTGGTTGTTTCTTTGGTGATGTTTCCATTCTCATCTCTGAGTTTATTTATTTAGTTGTGTTCTCTTCTGTTTCTGATAAGTTTTTCTAAGGGTCTGTCAATTTTGTTATTTTTTTCAAAGAACCAACTCTTTGTTTTGTTGATTCTTTCTATAGTCTTTTTGGTTTCTAATTAATTTAATTCTGATTTAATTTTAGTTATTTCTTTCTGTCTAGTGACTTGGGGTTTATCTGGCTGCTCTTTTTCAAGGAGATTCAGATGTCTCATTAAACTGTTGGTTTCAGATCTCTGTAATTTGTTGATGTAGGAACTCAGAGCTATAAACTTGCCCCGGAATGCTGCCTTTGCTGTGTACCAGAGGAGCTGGTGGTTTGTGTGTTCATTCGTGATGAATATCATGAACATTTGAATTTTCTTTCTAATCTCTTCCATGACCCACTCGTGATTCAGCAGTGTGTTGTTCAGCCTTCATGTGTTACCGGACTTTCTTTGGTGGCTTTTGTTGTTGAGTTCTAATTTTATTCCCTTGTGGTCTGAGAGAATGTAAGATATAACTTCAATGTTTCTAAATTTGGACAAGTTTGCTTTGTGGCCTAAAATGTGGTGAATTTTGGAAAATGTCCCATGTGCTGCTGAGAAAGATGTGTTTTCTGATGCTGCTGGGTGAAATATTCAGTAGATCTCTATTAAATCTAGTTGATCCATTCAGTTGTTTAAATCTGTGTTTTCTTTGTTGAGTTTTTGCCGAGTTGATCAAGGTGGAGGGGAGAGTGGTGTGCTATTATCTCCAACAATTAATGTCTTTGGGTCTATGTGGGATTTGAGGGAAAATAGTGTTTTTTGGGTAAATTTGGGTGTTCTGTTTTTTGGCTAATAGGTATTTAGAATTGTAATATCCTCCTGAAGGAGAGATCCCTTAATTAGGATATAGCGACCTTCTTTATCTCTTCTCATGAATTTCAATTAGAAGTCTATTTTATCTGATATTAGGATTGCAACTCCTGCCTGATTATTGGGGCCGTTTGCTTGGTAGATTTTGTTCCAGCCTTTAACATTCAAAATGTGTTTGTTTTTATGTGCATGATGTGACTCCTGAAGGCAGCAGATAGAAGGACCTTGCTTTTTATCCAAATAGACAGTCTATGTCGCTTAATTGGAAAGTTAAGTTCTTTAATGTTGAGGGATAGGACTGAGAGATATTTGGAAGTTCCTGCCATGTTATCCACCTTTTTGTGGGCTGTGAAAACTGGGTTCTTTCTATGGTTCTTGGATTCTCAGTTTGGGTTTGGTTTCTTGGACTTTCTTGTGGTCTTGTTGGTTTTCTATGTGTAGGACATCTTTAAGAACCTTTTGTAGGGCTGGTTTGGTTGAGATATATTATTTCAATTTTTCTTTGCTATGGAAGGTTTTTATTTGGCCTTCAGTTATGAAGGAGAGTTTAGCTGGGTACAGTATTCATGGTTGATAGTTGTTTGTCTTTAGGGCATGGCATACATCATTCCAGGCTGTTCTTGCTTTGATTGTCTCTGCTGAGAAAGCTGAGGTGATTCTAATTGGTTTCCCTTTATAGGTAATTGATCTTTTCTCCTTGACAACTTTAAGGATCTTTTCCTTGGTCTGAGTTGATCCTGTGTGGATTATAATGTGACAATGGGATGTCCTGTTGTGGTCTGATCTATTTGGAGTTCTAAAAGCATCTTGTATCTGAATAGGCCTATCTTTTTGCATGTTTGGGAAGTTCTCTGCTAGGATACTGTTAAGCAAATTTCCTAGACCATTAACTTCTGTCTCTAGGAGCTACTCTACACCCATTATCCTCAGATTAGGCCTTCTGATGGTGTCTTCCAAGTGTTGGATAGATCTATCATATTTCTTGGACTTGTCTTGGATGTTTGTATTTTCTTCCTCTATAATATCTAGGCTCTCTTCAATCCCTGAGATTCGATCTTCTGCATGGTCTAACCTGCTGTCTGGACTTTCTACACTGTTTTTTATTTGTTTTCCTTTTAATTGGTCAGCTTTGATGGCTTCAAATTCTTTGTTGGAGCTTTGTTTTAGATCTTGTATGAACTTCTTTACTTCCTTAATTTGGTGTTCAGTGTTTATTCTCAAATCACTTAGTTGATTGGTTATGGTTTCCTTGGACTCCCATTCCTTCTGTTGGGTTCCATTCAACATTCCCTTTGTTGTCTCCCTGGCTTCCTTCAGCTCTTTGTTAATGGATCCCATGAATACCTTTCGTGATCTTTGTGTATTCTCATCCTGCTCTCTCAATTCCTGTATTACTCTTTGCTTAGCTTCCTCACGTTCACACAATTCCTGTAGTTCTCTTTGAGTGTTCTCAACCTGCTCACGCTATTCCTGCCTTTCTCTTTGAGTATTCTCAAGCTGCTCACCCAAATCCTGTATCAGTTTTTGAGTAGCTTCCTCACACTCATGATATTCCTTTATACACCTTTGGTTTGCCTCCTCTCTCTCCCTATCATGCTCATACAGAGTCCATTGTAGGTTTTCAATCTTTTCCTGCATTGACCTTTTGTTTGCCTTCTCTCTCTCCCTATCACACTCATACAGAGTCCTTTGTATGTTTTCAGTCTTTTCATTAATCATGCTTGCCAGCAGTTTTTGTAGAGCTATTTGGGAACTCTCCTCTGGATTATTCATTATCTGTTCTGTCCCCTTATTATCATGAGTGGGAGTTGAGATACCCGGACTTGCCATTTTTCTTGTGTTTTTCTGGCTTACTCTGCCCATTTGGGATGAAGATAACACCAGTTTTGTGCTAGCACACTATCTTAAGGCAAGCATCAACCAAAGTCTGTATTTGTATAGTCAAAAGTTTGCAGTTACAATCTAGTTCAACAGATACATCTATTCAACATCAAACAACTATATTTTAATGGTTTAGAGAGATGTGGGTAAAAATAAGACTAGAGAGATGTGGAAAGTCACAGGGAGAGTTAACTAAGTCCTAATCTCAAAGCAGGAAATAGGTTGTATAGGGTGAAAGTAGAGAGAGAGAAAAAAAGAAGAAAGAGAAAGGGAATAAAAAGAGACCAGAAAAAAATAGAAAAGTAAAAATTAAAGTATTATGCACAAAGGAAAACGAAATATTCAGAGAAGAACGTGGATATAATGATGGAAGGCAAGGGATATAAAGGAGATGTGAAAAACTTAAAAATAAAAATACTTAAAATATTATATACATATAAAGAGGTAGTACTGCTATTAAAGAATTTAAGTCTAAGAGGTTTCAAATTGAGTAATAAATTTGTAGATTAAGTGTGTACACAATGGGGGATATGGTCTAATAATCGACTATGGGTATATCTGAGGATGTGCAGAACAGCAATTAAGTCACATAAAGAAGAATGACAGAGAAGAAAAGGTGAAAAGAATAAGAAAGAAAGAAAAAAGATCAGAAGTTCATTAGAGCTGAACAAAAAACAAAAAAAAATTAATTTGTTTAAAGAAAAAAAGAAGGAAAAATTCACATATAAAAATTATAAGAGAAAAAGTTACTAGAAAGCAATTTTTTTCAAAAAAGATAAAAATTAAATTTTTTTTAAAGTTTTAGGAAATTTTTTTTATAAAAGGTACAAAAAGAAGAAAGGGTACAAAAAAAATTCTTTGATTTTTTTGGGAGGGGTGGGAAAAATCCTGTATCTCCCTTGTGTCTGTAAACAGCCTCTTGGAGTCTCTGGTCTGCTTGTGGTGTTTGATTTTCCTGTGGCTTGGTTGGTTTCTTAAGTCAGTTTGTTTGAACAGGCAGAAAAATGCTCTGCTTTATCCAGGATTTTGTGATCCTCCTCCCAGATTAGTTCAATGGGAGGGAGATCTGCTTTGAGTATCACAAAAGAGGGAGATGGCTTTTTCCTCAAGTTTGGAGATGTGTGATGAGGCTAGGTTCTCGGTACAGTTGAGGCCTTTCAGCAAACAGTAGCTTTTCCCTGAGGGGCTAGCTTGTGAGAAACTCACAGAGCCCAGCTTGCAGCCACTCTCAGGGTTTATGTTTACTGAATTTCAATTGATTGTCAAGGCTTCTAAAGGGAGGGGCAGCCTCTGGCTCTGATTACCCAGTGAAGAAAGCCTTTCCTGGGGCTGAAGCCTGAGCTGGGTGACTTTTCCCTAGGTGGAGCTGAGTCTGGCAGGGCAGCTTAGGTTCTTGTGACCTGCTAAGTGACTCTAGTTTTCTTCCAAGGCCTGAGTTGGAGCTAGCAGCTCCGCCGAGCTTTGTCAGTATCAAAGATGGAGATCTCCAGTAGTGGGGGGAGAGGGGTGGCTTTGCCTCCTCTGCTCCCTGAGAAGGAGTGAGGACGTTAGGCTTCTATTCACGCTGAGTCTTGGTTCCTGGGTTGTCTGTGGTCTGCGAAACGCAGGATGAAGATGTCTGCTCCTTGTCAGTTCTTGCTGGTGTTGTGTAGATCCGCTCACCCGCTGCCCCTTTGTCCTGGACACTCTGGGTTGCAGCTATGGTGGCTACAGCCACTGCCACCACCGCTGCCACCACAGTGGTGGCTGCTGGCAAGTGCTCAGAGCTGTCTCCTTGCCTGGATTTTCCCTCTCTGGCCTAACTCTCTGTCCTGTGATGGCACACTTGGTGTGATTCTCTGGCTTAGGACTGTTCACTGGAACTCTAAAACTGCTTTCTATGCGAGAGCTTGTTTAGCCTCCAGCTTCTCCTCCACCATCTTCCCAGAACCCTCCTGTACTCGTTATCTTGCCCATGTAATTGTAACTCCTCTGTACTGTATTCTCACAATAAATTAAAAAAATAAAAATAATAATAAAAATAAAAGATCATTTGCTTTCTAGTGAAAAAATTACTATTGTCTGAAGAGACAAATACATTTAATTTTATTAAAAATTATACAATGTACAGTTATTAAGTTATTTCTGCATACTCTACTATTTACAGTTCAACTTGGTTATCATTTAAACCTTTGGTTTATATGTATGTGTCAGAAATGGGGCTTGAATTTAGGGCCATTGCTTTTGTTTTTTTAATTTAGTTATTTGTTTGGCTATAGTTTGGCCTCTTTTTAAGGTGTTTTCATAGTCTTTAAGTTTACAAAGAAGTTACCACTTTAAAAAATCAGTTTATAAATACAATGGATCTTGATCAATGTCACCCTATTCATCATTCTCCTCCATCACTCCAAACCCAATCCCTGCTCTCAGTTTTCATAATTTCATGGGCTATGCACTGACTATTATGCTCAAGGTTGGTGCTCTACCACTTGAGCCTCATATCTGGTTCCAAAATAACTTACCATGTTTAGCTCTGACATGGTATTGCAGAAGAGGATGCTTTTTCATAATTCACCAATGACAAAATTACAATTCAAGTGAACAAAATGAGCCAGGATGTAGAGTCAAATATGTATAGATGGAAAATAAGTAAATGAAAACAGTAGGCTTATAAATTACAACAAGATACTACTAAATGTACAAAACCTCCAGAATAATGATAATACCAAATTTTAACGAAAGGTAGAGCAATATGTATTCTAATTTATGGCTAAAGTTTTTGGAAAATGATTCAATCATTTTAGGAGACAAGTTGTCAATTTCTTTTATACTAAACACATTCAAATTATAAAGTCCATGAACTATGGTTCAGAATGACTAATTATATCCACACAGAAAGGAGGTACACATATAAAACATTTTTATAATTGTGAAAATGTGGAATAAAGTCAGATGTCTTGGAAAGTGAATACTACAAAGCCGGGCACCGGTGGCTCACACCTGTAATCCTAGTTACTCGGGAGGCTGAGATCTGAGGATCATGGGTCAAAGTCAGCCCAGGCAGGAAAGTCCATGAGACTCTTATCTCTAATAAACCACTAGAAATCTGAAAGTGGTGCTGTGGCTCAAGCGGTGGAGTATTCGCCTTGAGCTGAAGATCGCATGGACAGTGCCCAAGCCCAGAGTTCAAGTTCCATGACTGACAAAAAAAAACAAAACCAAAAAAAAACTCTGCTACATGTAAACAATGGAATATTATTCTTTCATGAAAAGTTGTGCTGTCAAATCATAGGAATACACAAAGTATACTAAAATGTATATATCTATATTAGACAGAATGAGTGCAATTTGTTTAATTGTAACTTTGTGTCATCCTAGGCAAAAAAAGTTTGAGAAAACAGTAAAAATATTAGATCACCTGTCACATAGACAAAAGGTTAGATAACCAAAGATTAGGTGATAAGGTGGAAAATGGGCAAGAATGAAATCTCTTTATTCAGTGGAGCTATGGAGAACCTATGTAACAGTGATACTCACAAGACAATATATTGGAAATGATCTGTACAACTTGAGAGGGGTGGAGGAAGGGAAAGAGGGAGAAAAATGAGGAAAAGGGTAAGAAAGTAGACAAGAAATGTAACCACTACCTTACTTACATAACTTTAACACCTCCATATATCAACTTGACAATAAAATAAAAAAGATACATATGATTATAGTTCTGTTAAAAATAGATACATATGATTATAGTTCTGTAAAACTTATCAAATGTATGATTACAAAATGTAAGCCCTTCTGTACAGTTTTTTTTCACAAAAAATGTAAACCTTAATGTAAAATGTAAAACAATGGACTATACTGTTATTTGGGGTGTTGACAGTGGAGAAGGTTGAATATGAGAAGGAGGAACATGGGAACTTTGCGTATTCTGCTCAATTTTTCTGTGCTTGTAAAACGTCACTAAAACTGTAGTCTACTAAAAACTTTTCAAAATACACTTAATCAGCATTCTATAATTGTCAAGTCACAAAGGGAAAGAATTTTATGAGAAAGTATATTGTTATTGCTTTAAAAAATACCTGCTTTCAGAATATGATCAGCTGGATTCTTTCCTTTGAGGCCTCTGGGAGGAAGAATCAAAAGCTTGGAGAGAACATGATGCATCAAAACAGATCACATTATATTGGCCCAAATTCAGAGAAAGACAAAAAGAGCCTTGAAAGAAACATTCTTCAAAGGCATGTTCTTGGTGACTTACCTCCTTGAACTTGCTATAACCTCTTAGTAACTCATTCTGTGGTGAGGTGAACTTATTGAGATGAAGGTGTAGTTGAATAAATTGGTTGTTATTTGCACATATGATCCAATCACTTCTTAGAATCACCAACAGCTTAGACCAAACATAACACATGAGAATTTTAGGCAACACTATATATTCAAATCATAACGGAAACTTCTGAACACTGACTTTTACAGAAATTTACAACAGAGTTATTTCTAGAAAATATTTCCTCAATATAGACTTTAATATTGTATTGGCCTTATTCTTGGAACTTAAAACTGTGTGAATTTCCTTGCCAATTTGAGAATCCTATTGCCAGTAAGCAATGGCATCATATTTAATGGTATTTATTTTTAGTAAAATATGCAAATCAAGTGCAAATCATTGTGCACTAGTAAAGATACAATGTGTGAAAGAAACAATAGGAATCATAATTATTTTATAATTTACACATAACTTGTAAAAACAAGGGTATATATACATCTGCCAACATAAATAGTGCCCTTATTTATACTACCACCAAAATTTTCTTAATCCTCTTATTGTTTCATGGTACATAGGTTGTATCCTTAGTATTGTGAAGTTTGCTGCACTGAATGTGAGTATGCATACTTTCTTTAATATATAAACAGAAATGAGATTTCTGAGTCACAATCTTTCAATTTAAATACTTTGGAAGACTCCATTCTGTTTTATGCAGTTCTGGAAAGAATTACCATTGCTTAAAACGCTTCCAAAGTTTTCTCTTTCTCCATGGCCTTGCCTACTCTTACATTTTTATTGTGGTTTTGATTTGTTTTGCCTTTTATTCATGTTAAACTTCTTTTTACATATTTGTTCTGTACTTATTCATATAAATATAGAATTCTCAATATGAACAGGGAAAATATGGCTTCTTTCCCTTTTGAATTTATTAGTTTTTTCATTTGTCATTGTTTCAGTTTTGTGTATCTTATCTATTTTATTACTTTGTATCTCTAATCTGTTACCAAGGAAGGCAAGCGAACAATGAAAAACATCTCTTCATCATGATTTTTACCAGAAATGTAACAATTTAGTCTGCATTTACTGTCTTCCTCAAAGAGATTCTTACTTTTTTAAGAGGAACTGAAGAAGCAAGCAGCAAAAATATCCTTGAAATTCATATTTTTCACTCAGAGAGATTTCTAAAAGTATAACAGTGTTCGATCTGAAAACAATGCCACTGAATCATAAAAGGAAAGAGATAATCTGAGCCACTTCCTGTTAGGTTTATAGTCCTGCATATTTACTCATTCTTTTAAATAAAAAATATTTTTTAACTTTTAAGAGTATGAGAGCACTAAAATAGTAAGATTCTTCATGTTTATATTTTATAAAAATACTTTAAAATATTTAAAAAATATTTTACAAAATTATATGTTTCTCACATATATACTGGGTAAAACAAACAAGGAGAAAACCCAGTATCCTCACATTCACACCTGATGCCTTCCTTTGCTCTCAGGTTAGCAGATTTAAGTCAAATTTCTGTACTAACCAATTTTGTGCATAACTTCACCCATTTCACATTTCTCTGTACAAAATACCTTACATGAAATGCTTTATCTAGCATGAAATATTGTTCTCTCAAATGGTAACCATTTAAATAAAAATACTTAGAAACTTTTCAGTCTGAGTGGTCTTCAAAGAACTGACATCCTGTTAGAAGTGAGAAGGAACTAGAAGCCAGTACTTCTTATTTTTGATTGTGTAATTGGTGAAACCCCAGTAAGTGCAAAATAGAAAGAGACAAACAATTGAATTGCTTTCCGGAAACTCCAGATGTTAAACAAGTCATTCTCGTCTCTGGGCATAATGGGCATATGAGAAATAAACACATAGAAATATTCTAATTATCTTGAAAGTCCAAGAGAAGTCAATATACTTACTAAAATATATATTTTCTAAGTTTAGATTCCATTATAGTTTTTTCTCCAGAAGTGTGCTTGGATGGAATTTTTGAAGTGATTTTCTTCACTCTGACCTATATACACCTGAAGCAGTCCCTTGAGTGAAAATAACTTTTCCTCATTCCAAACATAAATCATAAGTAAGAATACTTCATCTTTGGTCTGTTCTAACAGTCATATGAAGTGATAAGTCTCAAATTAACCCAGCATTAAAAAATAATGAAAAATTTAAAGTTCTTCTTCATTTGATGCATACTATTAATGACTTGTCTTCAATAAAAATTAATTTTTATTTTAGTCTCCATAAACATATTTAATCAGGATCTTAGTTTTAATTTTAAGAGAGATCACACTCATTACTATAACTTTGAACAACGATTTTGACATCATTATCATATATAAATACATTCCAAATCTGTCTAATTAGACTATTGATCTTGGTCAGTAGCCAAGTGAAGGATTTCTATAGTTACATAATTTCCTGACAATTATTCACTGGATGTGATAGTACTATCTTTATGGATGTAAAAGAAACACAGTGTTATTTTAAAATAAATTTATTTTGACATACTAAATTTTAAAACAACCATTTCATGATACAATTGACATAACTTGTAAAATTTTATGAGTTTTGATGTTATTTTTAGTTATGAAAACATCTTTACCATCAAGAGATAGAAAATTTATATACCTCAGTTTCCAAAGACACTTGCTCTTTGATAACATCTTTTTCCATACCATCCAGACATTCCTGACAATCTTTAATATGTGTTATCATTCTTTTTGCTAGTTCACATTAGTTCACAAAAATAATATCACATATTATATACACTTTTTGAAGGGGCATCTACAATTCATATTCTTAATATTTACATTTTGTTTGTGAAGAGTGTACTCTATTATTCTTTTGGGCTTTTGAATAATATTCCATTTTATGTATATGCCCTACATCTGATCAGGGACATTAGGTTTCTTCCACTCTGGGCTACTGAAATAAAGATTTAGTAACTATTTAGGTACAAACGTCTTTGTGAGTTTTAAATCTATAAGTTTATTTACACTTTCAGAATTTTCAAATACTATTTTCTTTTTTTCCTCCAAGCCACCTAGTTTTCTTGCATTCTAACTGTGAAATGGCAACTTTAATCCAATGTGAGGTCAAGAAATCATGATGAGAAAACAAATTATTTAGAGGAATAGGCACCTCTGGCAAAGAAAGTCTTGGGGTAGAGAAGATCTGAGCCCGCCCCCCCGAGTCCATAGCCCAGAGTTCATTGCCAGAGGCCGGTACAGTCCCACTTGGCAGTGGGGAATGGAGGGCTGTGCAGGGCTGCCTGGCTTTGCTGGGATACTCGAGGTATCACAAACCATTCCTTCCTCTGGCCCACAGTCTCTGCCCAGACCAGACATCCTCAGCACCCAGGGTGCCACAGAGGCCACCCAGCCTCCCACATTGCAAGTATATTTATCCTTTTTGTTTACTAAATATGGTCTAAATATTTCTTCTTTGTAATTTGCAAAATAAGATGCATGCTAAGGTTCTGGGTCAAAATATTTTACAACTATCTGTTACTTCTAATTGGTCATAAGGTTTTACACGTCACACACATCTGTCAAGTTTTGCCTATGTTACATTCTCAATATAAGTTACTTGTATCCAGTGAGATTGTTTGCAATGAAATAGACTACTAAATATAGTCACTGAAGCTTTCTTTTTAAATATAACTTTTTTGTTGCCAAATTAATGATCTCCTAGCAAGGTTGATTTAATTATTCCTCATATACTTTAGCAATTTTATTTCAATACTTTTGTTTTTTTTGCTTTTCTCTAATTCAATTAGTAACTAAGTAATTCTGGTTAAGAAAAAAGTACTGAGTGAATATTTTGAGAAAATGAAATAAAAAATTTGTGTGAAATTGTATTTTTCTGAAATGAGGTTAGAATAAAAATACCTTAGCATTATTAAAATTCAATCCATTGGAGTAGATATTAACCTCTACTAAAATAATTTTAAATCTTATTTTTACATAGTTTAAGATATTAGAAGACTGATAAATTATTCCCTGGTAATGAGGTATCATTAAGTTTCTAGGCATTGAGTTTTCCCCTTGGAATTCACATAGTAGCTCCTGAGTCTTTCCAGGGCAATTTTAATCTCTTTATTTCTCAATGTGTAAATCCCTGGATTTAGAAGAGGTGTAAAAACAGAGTAAAACACAGCAAGAAATTTGTCCATCGAGGTGATGCTGAGTGGCCATACATAGAGGAAGATACAGGGTCCAAAGAAGAGAACCACCACTGTGATGTGTGCACTGCATGTAGAGAGGGCCTTGGATGCACTCCTTTTTGAGCTTTTGGAGACAGTGAGAAGAATATGTGTGTAGGAGGTTAGCAACAGAAAAAAAGGAATGACAGCTACAACTCCACAGTTGACATTCATGAAAATTTCCAAATTATGGAGATCCATGCAGGCTAACTTAACTACCAGTGGTCTGTCACAAAAAAAGCTGTCTATTTCTCTGGGGCCACAGAAGGGCAGTGGTACAATAAAAACAAGTTGACTCATGGCATGCACAATACCAATTACCCAGGCAGTCACCACTAGCCCAATGCATCTTCGCAGGCTCATAATAGTAAAATAATGAAGAGGTTTGCAGATGGCCACATAGCGGTCATAGGCCATCATCACCAGAAGTACCATCTCAAGTGCTGCAATGAATTGGGAAAAGAAGATTTGTGACATGCAGCCTACAAAGGAAATTGTCTTCTTCTTCCTGAAAATGTCTGCAATCATTTTGGGAGTGGTGTTTGTAGAAAGCCACATATCAATAAGGGACATTTGGCCAACAGGAAGTACATGGGAGTGTGGAGATGTGAATCAGTGATGATTAAGGAAATAATTACAATATTACCAGGAACAATGATCAGGTAAAGAGTAAAAAATATTATGAAGAGCAAAACTTGAAGATTGTCTGAGTGTCCAAGTCCCAGAAGCACAAATTCAGACACCATAGAGTGATTTCTAGCATCCATTTTGTGCACTCTCTGGTCTCTGAAATAATATAGATATGGCAGTTATTGGGATGAAAAGAGGTGGGTGAATTTTAGAATTTGTTATTTATATAAAAATTTACATCAAAGATTTAAAGTGTAATCCTGAGAAAAACTGTCAGTGTACATGCTAGTATATGGCCCAAAGAAATTAATTCCCCAAGACTGGCTTTCAGGAGAAGAGCTTGTGATGGGACAGCTCTGCACATAATTTATTGAGAGAGTTCTGTCAGAAAAAGGAATTATGGGAGGGTGGGAATGCATGGAGCAAGGCTATGGAGTTATTATGGTGTCATCAGGAAGCTAGCAACTCTCACCTACCATAAAAAGTTCTGTGAGGACCAATGATTACTGCATTAAATAATTGTAATTTGTTCAGATAGTCATCCTTTTCATCTGAGTTCCATTTACCACTATTTGAGTTGCCTGGTATCCATTTCATTCCAAGTGTGTTAGCAATTTCCTGGCTCAGAGAGGTTTCAAAATAACTTTTATTGCAATAGTTTTGGTTTCTTTATTTTATTGTAAGTTATTCTTAACTTGTTAGCCTAATATATTTTAAACCCTATCATAAGTATGAATTTATCACAAAAATAAACATAGCATAAAAATTTGATAATGTGGTTCAGGCATCCACAGAGAATTTGGAATGCATCCTCTGCAGAAAAGGATAAAACTCTAAAACATTATATGAATATTATCTTTAAGTAATTATACCAAACAGATATAATTCAGCTTGTCAGTTCATAAGTACAATTCATCCTGATCAATATAACCTCTTTCATTGCAGGGATGTTATTCTTAAGAATGTATAGATTCCTTCTAGTTCTGTGTCATCCTCCTGGTTTCCCTCCTGTGTGCACATATATACCATATATGTGATCAGCAGCATGAGGTTATTTAGTAATGATTCAACCAGATGAGTGCAAGTCCTTTGTTTCTTAAATCTTGTTAATTTTGTTGTATCACCCTACATTTTGGATTTAACAGGGAATCAGGGAAAAACATACAACAGTGGGATCCATCAGCTGCACTGGACATTGACCAAAATGAACTAAGCAACTCAATGGCAGCAACGGGAGGGAGGGAACAAGTGGGAAAGAGGGAACAGCTAACGTTATGCAAAACAAAAGAAATGTACATATCACCCAATGTGGAAGAAATAACTGTATTGCAAAATTCATAGAACTCATAAATGTTATAGACCATGATAGACAATTTGCTCCATGAAAGTTAGAATGTGTTTGTGACTTTAACTAAGCATCACTATCCCACAATACTGTGAAATTTGGGATATTATGTTACCACCTAATCACAATAAAAATTTGAAAAACAAAAAAATTACTTCTTCATTAAATGGATTAGGCACACTAAAAAAAAAGAAAAAGAAATGTACAGAGATGAGTGCTGGTGGCTCCTTACCTGTAATCTTTGTTTCTTGACAGAGAACTGAGAATTTATGGTTCAAAGCCAGAGTAAGCACAGAAGTCAGTGAGATTATTATCTCTAATTAACCAACAAAAAGCCAGAAATAGAGATGTGTCTCAAGTAGTAGAGCATCAGTCTTGAATAAATAGCATGAGACACTGAGTTCATGCCTGAGTATTGACAATAAAATCTGTAACAGATGTTATCTAGTTTAAAAAACATGATACAGCATTGCACTTTCTCTCAACTGCATGTAAATATCTATAACCATAGGTAGAACATCTTCTACAAAGTATCATACAACTAAATAGTTAACCAATGAGATAACCTTTAGTAGAGACAATAGATGATAATATCATGCATTTTTTGGCACAATGGCTTGGAAGAAAAAAGATTGCATGCATCATATATTACAATTAAAACCTATCAGGTAATAAACTCTAAAAACTCAAAGGCAATTGGAAGATTCTGACATTAAGACCTCTGGAAAAATTTCTGCATATAAAGGGATGTTGAGAAATATATAGATTATATAATATCCCCTGACCAACAAAGTTGCTGACCACTCTCTATCAGTCTATTTGTGTATTTTGTACATGAAAAGGAATTATATTCATGTGCAAGCAAAGTATATCTTCAAATGCTTGTGTTGAATATAAGATTAAATTATTCATTACTTATTATTTTCCTTTAAAGATGACAGTAACATTATTTACAGTAAGCTATAGGTAAATTCAAAATTCTCAATACAAATGATATTTAGTGCAAAGTGACTTTTGTTATTTCTTACTTGGAAATGTTTCAGTTTATGTGTCTCACATAACTCGCACTGTGAAATCTCCAGGGTGGCATCAAGGAAAGCTGATTAACAATGGAAACCCTTTCTTACTGTGAACAATACATTTTCCTGACATTATAAAGAGAACTCAGAACCACTGACCTGAGTAAATTCTCACAAAAGGAATTAGCTCAGATATAGATAATAATGGTCTTAACAACTTACAAATATATACATCTTTCCATAATAAAAAAGCTTTATTTAATTTCTAAAAATAGTTGTTTGATATGTCCTCCAACACATTCATGAAACCAAGAAAACTTTAATACTTTTTCAAGAGAAATTTATCAATACAAACTTTATAAGAGAAAAGTTTAATAACTAGTTTGGTACCTGTTGAATAGCTAGTAGCAAAATCAGTATTCTAAATGTACATTAGAGAAAATTTGCTAAAAGATAAATAGAAATTTCCTTAGGGAATAATTCAACAATATTAAATCACACTTTCCTAACAAAATAAGTGTTGTTATTATTAATATGTGAGTAACTGAACATATGATATTACTCCTAATATTACTCAAAATTCTCAGAAGAATTAGCCGATTTAATGGCTTACATTTTACTTAGCCATATTTTGCCTGATCTGAAATCTTGTGAATTTGCAATAAAAGCTTTTTCTGCTTTTTATTACTTCATTTGGAGAAAAAGATATTCAACTTAGCAGATAGGCTGTGAATATAAATCAGAAATTAAAAAAAAACACAAACTCCTTAAGTATTCACTAAATGCTGACAAGTACAAATAATTTATCTTCCATAATTTTAAGATTTATTTTAAATTAATGTGAATTCCAAACTGTTTTGATAAAATATTTGTTGTAGTTCCAAGTATTTATGTAAGTGAAATATGTGTTAAACTTTCTTTAAAATACTATTTTCATTTAATTCTAATTAACATACATACTCAGCAGCCCTTTAGCATTTACACATAAATAGAGCATGTTGGGAATGCTGCCTGCTTTTAAGAAACTTAATATTTTCACCCTGCACTGAACTCTTTTCAGGAAGAGTTACCAATATTTTAATGGAACTTATAAGTGTCAATAGAAAATACTACTGGATCAACTTTGGATTTATTATCTGTATACAGAAGAGTTCTCAAAATGTAGGTTAAATTATGTTCCAGCATTAATAAACATGGAAAATTAGAAATAGGATTCAAAAATGTTCTCCTCTAAAAAGTATGTGAATAAGTAACATTTTCATATACACTCTTTCTATTAATATTTTTCATAATAACACGAAATTCTATGTTTATAATTTGCAAAAGGAATTTTATCCTCAGGAAATATGTTGTATTGTTAAAAACATGGACTGGATGCAGTACACATACAAGATGTTCAAGTGGATATCACTAACTCCCAATACCTTACTTCATTACCAGGTATAATGTAAAAATCTTGTCTAAATTTGTTACTCATATTGTTTCTGTGTATGTTGCAAATGATCTTTCATATATAACTCACCCAACACACAAAATATTGTCTTAAATGGGATGGATGATTTAACTAAAGATATCTGGAAGTTTCTCACTGAGTAGCCCATCAAAAGAATGTGATGTCTGGGAGACCTGAGAGCAGCTTGGAGGCAGGACACCAGGGGTGTCAAATATACCAAAAAACATCCTGTTAGAAGAGATAAAACAAGGCTTATGAATACTTTTCTGAAAATGACAGATGCTAATCAATTCTAATCTCCATGCACCATGGGCACACATGAACACAAACACAAAAATATATTAATGGTTATTTTAAAGGAGAGTCAGAGAAGAGTTGACTTACTAACAGCTTTCCTTAGGTCAGATTCTTGTTTAGTCTTCCTTTCAGAAGTGACATGAGATGACCTCCAAGATATTAATGACATTTTCTGTGAGGTTCTTCCATCAGCCTGAAACATATTCACCACATGAAGATGTCCTTTGGGGTTAATTTTCCTCCTGGCTAACTAACAGAACTAGAATCAGAAGTAATTTACTGTGGACATCGCTTGGGGACTTCTTTGTTAAGTATGATTTCAACTGTTGTATAACTGGAAATTAGAATAATGACAGAAGCAAAACCTCATATGTGGAAGAGGGAGAATGATGAAAGGGGTGATACTGATCATGATCCTTTGTATATATTAGTGGAAAGGTTGAGGTAAAAGCTCTTTTTGTGAGCTGAAGAGCTCAGGAACAGCGCCCAGGCCCAGAGTTCAAGCCCCATGAAAAACCAAAAAAATGAAAAAGAAAGAAAGAAAAAGAAAAATGTCTTTGTGCAATTATTAAAGATTTAAATTTTGGGGACTGGGAAGGCGACTCAGTGCTTGGCCTTGCATGCATGAGGCCCTGGGTTCGATTCCTCAGTACCACATAAGCAGAAAATGTCAGAAGTAGCACTGTGACTCAAGTGGAAGAGCACAAGCCTTGAGCTGAAGAGCTTAGGGATATCATCCAGGCCGAGAGTTCAGTCCTCATGACCAAAAACAACAACAACAACAAAAAGATTTAAATTTTTAAATAAAAACTTGAGTTTTAATTTATTTCTTGTTTAACAATGACAAGATGATGTATTCAGAAGGACAAATCACATCCCGTGTAATATGCTCACCACCAGAAGCCTCTGAGTAGCTTAATGTGTATCGTGTTCTTACAAGTAGACAGATAATTTTGGTCATCCAGATGTTAAATTATTAATATATCCTTAGAATTGGGATAATTGTGTTTATTCTTTCTCTCCTTTCCTCTCTCCTTCCCTTCTTTCCTTCTTTCCCTCTTTCCTTCCTTCCTCCGCATCCTCTTCAATTTTTTTCTTCTTGCCTCATTCTTCCACCTCTTTTGTTCTGCTCAGTACTGAGGCTTGACTTCAGAAGACTTGAACATATTTGCTTTGTTTGCCTTTCTTGCTCATGGCTAAAATTTTGCCATTTATACTATTACCCTGGATCAGCTTTTGAGTGAAACTAATTGGAAATGGAGTTTCAAGGACTTTCATGTTCAGGCTGGCTTCAAACCAAAATCCTCCAGATCTCATCCTACTGAGTAGCTAGTGTTTCATGACTGAGTCATCTCCAACCTGCAAATTTCATCTTTTCCTATATCTAGAAGCTTTTGTCTTTCCATAACTAATTTAAGAATTCCTATTTTAGTTCTGAATTAGGCTGTGATAAAGCAGGTACAGGAGTCTGAGGAAGATGGCAGAGGAGAAGTTGGAGGCTAAACAATCTCTTGCATAGAAAGCAGTTTTACTGTTCTAGTGAATACTCATAGCCTGCAGAATCACACCAATTGTGCCATCACAGTACAGTGAGTTTGGCCAGAGAGGGAAAATCTAGACAAGGAGACAGATCTGAGCACTTGCCAGTAGCCGTGGCAGCAGCGGATGCAGATGTTGCAGCAGCGGCAGTGGCCATAGCCACCATACATACAACAGAGAGAGTCCAGGAAAAGGTGCCAGAGGCAGCGGCAAGCAGATTCTACTCAACACCAGCAAGAACTGACAAGAAGCAGATATCTTCTTCCTGTAGATTGCAGACCAGAGACGGCCCAGGAATCAAGACTGTGGCAAGAGTAGAACCATAACATCCTCACTCCTTCTCAGGGAGTAGAGCAGGGAAGGCCACCCCTCCCCCACCACCAGAGATCTCCATCTTTGATACTGACAAAGGCCCAGGTGAGCAACTAGCTCGGACTCGGGCTTTGGATGAAAACAAAAGTCATTTAGCAAGTCACAGGAACCTGACTTGACCTGCCAGGTTCAGCTACACCCAGGGGAAAGTCACCCTTCCCAGGCAGCATCAGAATACACCTTCTGCTCTGCAGCACATGGAACATTTTCCAAAATAGACCATATTTTAGGTCACAAAGCAACCTGTCCAAATTCAAAAAGATTGAAGTTATACCCTGCATTCTCTCAGACCAAAAGGGAATAATATTAAAACTCAACACCAAAAGCCACCAAAGAAAGTTCTGTAACACATCAAGGCTGAACAACACACTGTTGAGCCACCAGTGGATCATGGAAGAGATTAGAAAGGAAATTCAATTGTTTATGATATTCAACAAAAATGAAGACACAAATTACCAGCTCCTCTGAGACACAGTAAAGGCAGTACTCAGAGGCAAGTTTATACCTCTGAGTTGCTACATCAATAAATTGGAGAGATCTGAAACCAACAATTTAATAAGACATCTGAGCCTCCTTGAAAAAGAGCAGAAAGATAAACCCCAAGCCAGTGGACAGAAAGAAATAATTAAAATTAAATCAGAATTAAATGAATTAGAATCCAAAAATAACATAGAAAGAATCACCAAACATACAGTTGGTTCTTCGAAAAAAATAACAAAATTGACATACCCTTAGCAAATCTTATCAGAAAAAGAAGAGAACACAAAAATAAATAAACTCAGAGATGAGAATGGAAACATCACCACAGAAACAACCAAGATTCAGAACGTTATAAGGGAATACTTCTCAAAACTTGATGTTGATAAGTTTGAGAACTTGGCAAAAATGGACCTTTTCCTAGCAAATATTGACATGCCAAAACTAAATCAAGATGAGTTAAACCATCTTGCAGGCCCATAGCAAGCATTGAAATGGAAACAGCAATAAGAGACTTCCCATCTAAGAAAAGTCCAGGACCAGATGGTTTGACAGCAGAATTCTACAAGGCCTTCAAAGCAGAGCTCACACCAACACTCCTTCAACTCTTCAATGAAATTGAAAGAGAAAGTTCACTACAGAACTCATTCTATGAAGCCATCATAACCCTCATCCAAAAACAAGGCAGGGACTCATCAAAGAAAGAGAACTCTAGACCCATTTCTTTGATGAACATTGATGCAAAACTTCTCAACAAAATTTTGGCCAACTGACTTCAACAATTCATCCAAAAAATCATACACCATGATCAAACAGCATTCATTTCAGGGATGCAAAGCTGGATCAATATATGCAAATTAATTAATACAATACATCACATCAAGAAGAGCAAGGATAAGAACCACATGGTTATCTCAATAGATGCAGATAAAGCATTTGACAAGATCCAACACCCCTTTATGATGAAGGTTCTGGAAAAATTAGGAAGCCATGGAACAATCCTCAATACAATAAAGGCTGTATATGACAAACCTACAGCCAGCATTATACTCAAAGCTGAAAAACTAAAGCCATTTCCAATAAATTAAGGAATGAGACAAGGATGTCCTTTCTCTCCACTTCTCTTCAGTCTAGTATTAGAATGCCTAGCTACACCAATAAGACAAGATGCAAAAATAAAGAGATCCAAATAGGGAAAGATGAAGTAAAACTGTCCCTCTTTGCAGATGACATGATCTTGTATTTAAAGAATCCCACAGACTACACTCCTAAATTACTCAAGCTGACTGAAAACTTTGGCAAAGTAGCAGGGTACAAAATTAACTCTCAAAAATCAATGGTTTGTCTGTATGTCAACAATGAGAAAAGTGTGGCTGAAATTAGGAAAGCAACTCCATTCACAATAGCACCACAAAAAAAAAATATACCTAGGAATTAACTTGACCAAAGAAGTGAAGGACCTCTAAGATGAAAACTTTAAAAACCTGAAAAAGGAAACCTAAACAGAACCTAGAAAGTGGCAAAAAAAATCCCATGCTCCTGGATTGGAAAGATCAGCATGGTGAAAATGGCAATACTCCCCAAGGCTATCTACAAATTCAATGCGATACCTATCAATATTCCAATATCATTTTTAAAGAAAATAGAAGAGGCAATCCAAAATTCATATGGGACAATAAAAGACCCCGAATAGCAAAAATGCCCCTTAACAGAAAAAGCAGTGCTGGAGGATATCAATTCCAAATTTCAAATTATACTATAAAGCCATAGTAATCGAAACAGCTTGGTACTGGCACAAGAACAAACCTCGTGATCAATGGAATTGAATTAAAACCCGAAATGAACCTGAAGACCCACAGGCATCTAATCTTCAATATGGAAGCTAAAAATGTAGAATGGAAGCAAGACAGCCTCTTCAGTAAATGGTGCTGGCAAACTAGTTAACTATTTGTAGAAAACTAATGCTAGATTCTTATATATCACTGTGCACCAGAATCAACTCCAAATGGATCAAAGACCTCAGAGTCAAAGCAGACACTCTGAAAACTTTACAGGATGATATAGGAGAAACGCTAGGTCTTCTTGCCGCAGGCCTGAAATTTTATTAGACCCAGAAACACGACAAATCAAAGAAAGGTTAGACAAATGGGATTGCATAAAGCTGCAGAGCTTCTGCATGGCAAAGGATATAGCTAGCAACCTCAATAGAAAGCCCACAGATTGGGAGAAGATGTTCACTAGCTATACAACAGACAAGGGTCTCATATCTAAAATATACTTGGAACTCAAAAAATTAAATCCCCCAATAACATATCCTCAAAGAAACAACTGCCCAATAAATAAGTGGGCTAAAGACTTAAAGAGAAACCTCTCTGAAGTGGAAAGAAGGATGGCCAATAGACACATAAAGAAATGCTCAATGTCCCTAGCCATAAAAGAAATGCAAATCAAAACAACATTGAGATACCACCTCACCCCAGTTAGAATGGCTATAATCAAGAACTCTAATAACAACAGATGCAGGAGGGGATGTAGACAGAATGGAACCTTACTTCATTGTTGGTGGGAGTGTAAACGTGTTCAATCACTTTGGAAAGTAGTATGGAGGTTCCTCAAAAGACTCCACATAGAGCTCCCCTATGACCCAGCAGTCCCACTGTTAGGCATTTACCCAAATGTTCACAAACAAGACCACACTAAAGCTACCAGCACAACTATGTTTATTGCAGCATTATTTACCATAGCTAAGATCTGGAACCAACCCAGATGCCCCTCTGTAGATGAATGGATCAAGAAAATGTGGTATATATACATATATGCCTCCATCAGAAAAAATGACATTGCCCCATTTGTTAGAAAAAGGAAAGACTTGGAAAAAATTATATTAAGTGAAGTAAGCCAAGCCCAAAGGAACATAGGTCCCATGGTTTCCCTTATTTGCAATATCTAGTATATGTATGAGTCAAGCAGAAAAGGTCAGATAAAGTGATGTTAGGAAAATGAACCCTAAGATATGTATTTTAAATGGTTTTTTTTCTTTCATGCATTTGTTTCTAATGCAATTATAAGATTATTTCTTTGTTGCTTTGTATGTCCCTTCCCCACAGTATAACCCCTGCTCTGCAGACTTTAAGCAGAGGAACACCCAAAAACTGAAGAAATCACACAACACTAGATCCACAGAAAGTTAGGAGGGAGTCCAGTGAACAGCTACCCCCCAACCCGCCCCTCCCCCAGGGAAGCTATGGGGGAACGAACTAACTCAGCAATACTGCCATTACAATCACCAGAAATTGGCACCACCAGGTAAGGCCCCAAAAACAGCCCTTGACTACAGTGCTGCGGGGATTCCTGTGGGCCCCTGCCAACCCCACACAAAGCTGCCAGGAAATCACAGCCTCAGCCAATCCATCATTCTATGCTCTATGGGCCAAGCATCCTGCTGACTGAGCACTCAGCTGGGACTGCTTCCTCCCTGTTGTCACCCAGTCTCTTGCAGCAAAGGCACCACCAAGCTGCTACAGACATTTCTGCAGATGCACCTAGCAGCCTCAAGCAGCCACCCCCGAGGCTGCCTGCCACCAGCCGGCCACCTCCCACCTCCTCTGCTGCAGAGCAGCACAGATCCCGCAGCCCACACCAGCCAGCTGCATGAACCTCCACCTGGCTCCCCAGCACCAGTTCCCCATATTACCACAAAGGAGACCCTTCAGCATCAGCAGAGCCACACACCCCCAGCTGCACCTGCCAACAACCAGACCTTCTGACTGAGAACCTGCCAACTCCATCCTACCATCCACAACACAGGCTCTGTGGTCCAGCACAGCACCAGCTACAGACCTCACCTGAGAGTGGGACTATAGATAGCAGGAAGCCTCCCCCATCAAAAGGCCATCTGCTCCCAACCAAGCCACGAGAAAAGTGGACGAGAGCAAGGCATACAAAGTTCTATCAGGAATCTGCTCTGAGGACTATGGGGAGACTAAAGTTCCCCCAAAGAACCTGAAAAACCCATTCTTCAGTTTTTTGTTCTTGTTTTTCTTTTGTTTTGTTTTGTTAGTTTTTAATCTCTGATCATTTGTTTTTTGTTTATATTTCTATGTGTTACTTATGTGTATTGTGATTTAGGATTTGCTATTCCACTTAAAGCTTCTATTTTTCATTATTTGATTTTCTACCATTTTCCAATTTCCTAATTTGCAAGGTTTTTTTCCTTTTCTTTTTCCTTTTCTTCTTTCTTTTCCTCTCACTCTCTCCTTCTCCTTTCTCTCCACATTATACTACTTCTGCATTAGGGATACCATTTCTACTTCTATACACAAAGTAAGATCTCATCCTAAGTGTGTAAACAATAATTACAGGAGTCAACTTAGATTAAGCGACTTTCCAATAATATCTGGATAATCTTTCTCTAATCTCAGAAAGTCTCCCAAATACACTTATATATAATTTATTTTTCTTTCCTTCATCTCTATCTCTAAGCTACTCCCTATATAACCTTTCTTTGAGTTCTTTTCCACCTCTTACACTCAGTAACAAGGTTTTCATTCTACTCCTACTACATATACCCCTCCCCAAGTATTCTTACACCTCTACTATCATTATACCCAAGTCCTCTTGTGAACTTGAACTCATATCTCTCCAATCCTAACCCTTCACTTCTCCATCTGCACCAGCTCATTGATCCCTAACGGTTTATATCTGACCGAACTTACAGTTGGTCCTATATTTGACTACAAAATTGGTTCCATTTGACTATTTTGAGTTCAAGGGGCCTATCTAGTTAATTCTAAGGAGCAAACTACTTATCAACCAAACCCAGGTTGTCTCAAAAGTTACAACTATATATAATCTCGACCCCAAAGCTGCAATATCCCTCTCTAAGCAAAGAAATAGAGAGCTAAATAGGAAAACACCTACACATAACTTTGAAACCCTAAGATCTACATGACTCCAGGTTGGCTCTGTTCCAAAAAAAATGACTGTCTTACTGTTGTACCAGTGTGGTTCTTGTCTCCAAATGGGTAGAACCAACAGTAGAAACCCAAGAAACATGGCCAATCAACAAACACCAACACCATCTCCACATAAACAAGCTACGGAGCAGTCCCAGAATAAACTAGAGGGCAATGCTCAAGATAGATTAAAAGCATGGCTGGTAAACCTGCTGAATGAAAAATTGGACACCCTACATAGAGTTATCACAGAATGCAATGAGGCCAACCAGAAGCTAATAGATGATTTTATGGCCTCCACAAATAAAAAGATAAAGGAACTCCAGCAGAGGGAGAAAAAAGCTAATGAAAACATCGGAACCGAGATTAAGGAGTGGAAAGAAAACCTGAGAACCAACTCCAGGAGGTAAGGCAATCTATTCAAGACTTAAAAAAAACTTAATAAGGAGCTTGTCATCATTAAAAAAGACCAGCAAGAAGCAAAGGTGATAAACACCCAGGTAAAAAGCCTTCACAGTAGAATGGAGGAGGCCGAAGAAAGAATATTGGACTCTGAAGACAGTTTAGACTCCATTAAAAAAGGGCACACAATTATTCATGACAAAACTAAGAAGCAAGACAGATCACTGCAGGAAATACAGGATGCATTCAGGAAACCTAATTTGAGAATAATAGGTATAAAACAGGGCCTGGAGAAGGAAGCGAATGGATTACGAAGTATATTCAGCAGAATCCTACCAGAGAACTGCCCAAATATAAAAAGGATAGGCCCATCCATATACAAGAAGCTTTTAGAACCCTAAATAGACCAGACCAGAGCAGGTCATCCCACCACCACATTATAATCCATACCAGCTCAATAGCCACTAAAGAAAGAATTCTTAAAGTTGTCAGGGAGAAGAGAACAATCACATATAAAGGTAACCCAATCAGAATCACCTCAGACTTCTCAGCAGACACCATAAAAGCAAGGATGGCCTGGAAAGAGGTGTGCCATGCCTTAAAGTCAAATAATTACCAACCAAGAATAATATACCCAGTCAAGCTCTCATTCCTACCAGGACAAATAAAAACCTCCACAGCAAGGAAAATCTGAAGCAATATATCTCTACCAAACCAGCTCTCCAAAAAATCCTCAAAGATATTCTACATATAGAAATCCAACAAGAACAGAATGCAGGCAATGAAGCAGTCCACAAACAGAGAAATATGTAATCACAAGAACAGCCAAGGCACAGTTTCCCCCCAAAATATGGATAAAAACATACGGGCAGACAAACACCTCTCATTCCTAACCCTTAACATGAATGGTCTTAACTCTGCAATTGAACAACATAGATTGTCCAGATGGATCAAAAAGCAAGATCCTTCTATCTGCTGTCTTCAAGAGACACACCTTGCCCACAAAAATAAACATATTCTAAAAAAATAAAAAATTAAAATTAAAAAAACATTTTGAAAGTGAAGGGCTGAAATAAAATACATCAAGCAAATGGCCCCCATAAACAGGATGGGGTTGGAATCCTAATATCACATAAAATAGACTTCAAATTGAAATCAATGAGAATGGATAAAGAAGGTCACTAATACTAATTAAAGGATCTCTCTTTCAGGAGGATATTATGATTCTAAACATGTACTCACCAAATAACGGAGCACCAAAATTTATCCAAGAATCTCTACTTTCCCTCAAACTTCACATAGATCCGAAGATATTAATTGTGGGAGACTTTAATACACCACTATCACCACTAGATAGATCAACCCGGCAAAAACTCAACAGAGAAACTTTGGATCTTAAAATCTGCATAGATCAACTAAACAACAGACAGCAGAATCGGATTACAGATTCTTCTCAGCAGTACATGGAACATTCTCCAAAATAGACCACATCCTAGACCACAAAACGAATCTGTCTAAATTCAGAAACATCGAAATTATACCCTGCATTCTCTCAGACCACAAGGGAATTAAATTAGAATTCTACACCAAAAGCCACCAAAGGAAATCCTGTAACACATCGAGGCTGACCAACACGCTGTTGAACCACCAGTGGATCATGGAAGAGATTAGAAAGGAAATTCAAATGTTCATGATATTCAACAAAAATGATCGCACAAATTACCAGCTCCTCTGGGACACAGCAAAGGCAGTACTCAGAGGCAAGTTTATAGCTCTGAGTTCTTACATCAACAAATTGGAAAGATCTGAAAGCAATAATTTAATGAGGCTCCTAAAGCCCCTTGAACAACAAGCTAAACCCCTATACAGTTAACGGAAACAAATAATTAAAATTAAATACGAATTAAATGAATTAGAGTCTCAAAAATCTATAGAAAAAATTAACAAAACAAAGAGTTGGTTCTTCGAAAAAATTAATAAAATTGACAGACCCTTAGTAAATCTGATGAGGAAAAAAAAAGAGAACACACCCAAATAAACAAACTCACAAATATCACTACAGAAACAGCCAAGATTCAGAATATAATAAGGGGATAGTTCTCAAAACTATATGCTAATAAGTTTGAGAATCTGAAAGATATGGAAAAATTTCTAGCAAATATTGACATGCCGAAACTAAACCAAGATTATTTAAACCAACTTAACAGACCCATACCAAGCATCAAAATAAAAGCAGCAATAAAAGTCCTCCAGCCCAAGAAAAGTCCAGGACCAGATGGATTTACAGCTGAATTCTACAAGGCCTTCGAAGCAGAACTCACACCAATACTCCTTCATCTCTTTAATGTAGTTGAAAGCAAAAATTCACTACCACACTTTTTTATGAAGCCAGCACAACCCTCATCCCAAAACCAAGCAGAAAAAGAAAACTATAGACCCATTTCTTTGATGAATATCGAAGCAAAACTTCTCAATCGAATTCAACAACTGCTCAAAAGAATCATACACCAAGATCAAACAGGATTCATTTCAGGGATGCAAAGCTTGTTCAATATATGCAAATCAATTAATATAATCCATCACATCAACAAGAATAAGGATAAGAACCACATGGTTATCTCAATAGATGAAGAAAAAGCATTTGACAAGATCCAACACCCCTTTATGATGAATGCTCTGGAAAAACTAGGAATCCAGGGAACATTCCTCAATATAATAAAGGGTATATATGACAAACCTACAGCGAGCATTATACTTAATGGTGAAAAACTAAAGCCATTTCCTCTAAATTCAGGAACGAGACAAGGGTGTCCCACTCCTCTTCAACTTAGTATCAAAATGCCTAGCTAGGGCAATAAGACAAGATGCAGATATAAAGGGGATCAAAATAGGGAAGGATGAAGTAAAACTCTCCTTCATGTCATCTTTGCAGATGACATGATTTTGTATTTAAAGAACCCCATGGACTACACTCCCAAGTTACTTGAGCTGATCGGTAACTTTGGCAAAGTAGCAGAAATCAATGGCTTTTCTGTATGCCAATAATGAGAAGAGTGCGGCTGAAATTAGGAAAGCAACCCCTTTTGTAATAGCCCCACAAAAAAATAAAATACTTAGGAGTTAACAAAAGAAATTAAGGACCTGTATGATGAAAACTTTAAAAACGTGAAAAAGGAAATGAAAACAGAACTAAGTAAGTGGGAAAGCCTCCAATGCTCCTGGATTAACATCTTGAAAATGGCAATATAGCCAAAGGCTATCTACAAATTCAATGTGATATCTATCAACATTCCAACCTCATTCTTCAATGAAATAGAAGAAGCAATCTAAAAATTCATATGGAACAATAAATGACCCCGAATAGCAAAATCAATCCTTAGTAGAAAGAAGAGTGCTGGAGGAATATTAATTCCAAACTTCAAACTGTACTACAAAGCCATAGTAATCAAAACAGCTTGGTACTGGCACAAAACAAACCTGAGGACCAATGGAATAGGACTGAAGATCCCCGAGACCTATAGCCATCTAATCTTCGACAAGGGAGCTAAAGAAATAGAATGGAAGAAACAGCTTTTACAGTAAATGGTGCTGGCAAAATTGGTTAAACGCTTGTAGAAAACTAAAGGTAGATCTGTATATATCACTGTGCATCATTGTGGATCAAATACCTCCAATAAAAGCAGACTCCATGAAAACATGACAGGAAGGAATAGGAGAAACTCTAGGGCTTCTTGGCACAGGCCAAAGTTTTCTTAATAGAGACTCAGAAGCACAAAAAATCAAAGAAAGGTTGGACAAATGGGACTCCATGAAATTGCAGAGCTTCTGCAAGGCAAAGGACATAGCTAGCATGGTCAACAGATAGCCCAGAGACTGGGAGAACATCTTCACTAGCGATACAACAACAGACAAGGGTCTCATATATAAAATATACTTAGAACTCAAAAAACTAAATCCCCTAACAACAAATCCTCAAAGAAACAACTGCCCAATTAACAAAGTGGCAAAAGACTTAAAGAGAGACTTCTCTGAAGAGGAAGTAAGAATGGCCAATAGACACATGAAGAAATGTTCAACCTCTCTAGCCATAAAAGAAATGCAAATCAAGACAACCCTGAGATTCCACCTTACCCCAGCTAGAACAGCTATAATCAAGAAATCTAATAACAACAGATGCTGGAGGGGATGTAGCCAAAATGGAACCCTACTGCACTGTTGGTGGGAGTGTAAACTTGTTCAACCATTCAGGAAAGCAGTATGAAAGTTCCTCAAAAGACTTCACATAGAACTCCCCTATGACTCAGCAATCCCACTTTTGAGCACTTCCCCAAACGATCACAAACAAGGGCATACCAAAGCTACCAGCACAACCATGTTTATCGCAGCATTATTTACCATAGTTAAGATATGGAACCAACCCTAATGCCCCTCAGGGGATGAATGGATCAAGAAAATGTTATATATATATATATATATGTTATATATTGGAATTCTGTGCCTCTTTCAGAAAGAATGACATGGCCTCATTTGTCAGGAAGTGGAAAGACTTGGAAAAACTTTTATTAAGTGAAGTAATCCAGGCCCCAAAAAAACAGGTCCCATGGTTTTCCCTTGGTTGCAATGCCTAGTACATGTCTAGGATAAGCAGAGAAGGTCAAAGGCTATGTATATATGACCACATGAGATAATGTTAAGAAAAATGTACCCCAAGACAGGGACACAAGTGGTTTTTTTTCTTTCTTTAGTGTTTTTAATGTACTTACAATGCACTATGTGATTCTTTTATTTCTTGTGTATGTTCTTCCCACACGGTATAACCCCTGTTTTCACTAGATTTGATACCGGTGTTCTGCACCTTGTATATACATTTTTGTCATTTGGAGAGTGGAAGGAATATTGGGGAATGCTTAAATGGGGATGCAGGCTGACCCATTGTGACAATGAGATGTACAGGACACTATGTTGAAAACGAACTTTACAATATTGGGGTGGGGGGCGGGAGGAGTTGGGGATGTGGGGAGGGAAGTCATAGTAAGGGGACAACAAAGGAGAAGGTAACAATGCTCGCTGCGGAATGTACTAATTACCTTACTCATGTAACTGTAACCCCTCTGTACAATATTTCATCTATCTATCTATCTATCTATCTATCTATCTATCTATCTATCTATCTATCTATCTATCTATCTATCTATCTATCTATCTATCTATCTATCTATCTATCTATCTATCTATCTATCTGTCTGTCTGTCTGTCTGTCTGTCTGTCTGTCTGTCTGTCTGTCTGTCTGTCTGTCTATCTATCTATTTATCTATCTAATTGCTCAAGGCCTGGGAAGGTGGCTCAGTTGTAGAGTGCTTGTGTTGCCTGCATGAGGCCCTTGGTTAGATTCCTCAGCACACATAAGCAAAAAAGCCAGAAGTGGCACTGTGGCTCAAGTGGTAGAGTGCTAGCCTTGAGCTGAACAGCTGAGGGATAGTGCTCAGGCCCACAGTTCAGGCCCTATGACCAGCAAAAAAAAAAGAAACAATTTAAGAAATGATTCACATAATTGAAGAAAACCTCCACTACATTTTCAAGAGAAAGAATTTGTATGTAATACAAATAAAGAGTTCAAAAATTAGAAAGCAAATTAAAAACCTTTGCAATTAATAAATGTATAACTTGAAATGATGGATTTCAGAAAATACAAATTGTGAATAAATCCAAGAAGAAATTGGCAATATTTAAGACATTATTTAATGAAATCAAAATTACAAGTAAAGTTCCATCCAAATTAGAATGACAATCATCATGAAAATACAGTACAACTAATGCTGTACCATATATAGGGGAACATTTTTAAGTAATGATATTAAAAACATAAGCTAATACAACCACTATAGGTATGCTAATAATTTGTAGTACATACTGGTCAGTATCTATATAGTGGTATATCTAAATCATTTTACCAAGAACACCTGACTGGTGAGACAATCTTGACAAGCATTAATGCCCTGTATTCATAGCATTTTTGTTTGTGATCTTACATCATACTGGTCAGAATATAATCACTCTTGAAAATAAGTAAGTTTGATTATGTAGAGTTACAGATCAATATTTCAAATAAATATTACATTTCTTCTTATATATGGAATCTTACAAAAGACTATTTGATGTTGATCAATAGGAAGAAAGAGAACAAAAGCAGACAGCACTGAGACCATACATATGATCAAAGTATACTACATCAATACCGCATCTATAGAAATAGCACTGTAAAACCAACTAAAATTGTAAAACAGAAAGATGAAGATTACATAGGAAAAAGTTAATAGAGTGTGTGGACAGATAAAAGGTATGCTCTATACATGTATCAAGATACCACAACAAAACTTTTGTATACAACTAATACTCACCAATAAAAGAAAAAGATAAAGGATTGCAGAAAATTGTACTGACCTGCAGGACGTCAATGAGGGCAGTGAACCTAAGCGAGAAGAAATGAAGGGACAAGAGACACGAAAAATGACAGCAAGACAAGGATTCTGATCAAGCTGCAAATTTTTATTTTTCACACAGGAATAAGGAAGCTTTGTCATTGGTCAAAGCAGTGAGATAGTCAAGCCTATCATGTTGAGAGACTCAACTTTTGGCTCCCGACAGAAAACATGATCTTGGTGGTCTTTTTATTGGTGTGATGAATAACTTTAAAGCCATGTATTTAATGTTTAATTGACATATATGATGTTTTACTTTTCTCCATGTTCTGATTTCAAAAGTGTAATTCTATAATTTATACCATTCCAAAGAGTCCCATTCCCAAGAAATATTCAGATTAATTATTTCCAAGATTCCTATCTTGTTCAGTCATAGAACTTGTAATTTTTACCCAAGGGACAATAAAGTGAATATATGTGAAATCCAAAGATAGTGTCCTCACCCAGCATTGATATTATAAGTCCACATAAGAAGGCAAAACTGAAAGAAAATCTGAGCTATAAAGAGTTTTGAGTAGATAGGTTATCTCACCTTTTCAGAGGTAATTCTTGAATACTTATGTGTCTGTTTTAAGGATGTCCACTATGTTTAGGGCTGAGAAAAGTTTCTTTAGCTTAGATATTTTCCCCAAGAAACCATGAGTTTTTCCCTTCTCTCTGGTTATCGGTGCAGTTTCTATAATTTTTCTATAATTTTTTCTATAATTTTCTATAATTTTGCCAGCAGTTTCTCAAATCTGCATTAGAAGATTCTTTTCAATATTGACAACTTCTAGTACAATCCTTAACATTTTAAAAGGCTGTGTTTTTTGTTGCTGTTTTTGTTGGAAGGTGTCTTTTATTTGTAAAATTAGAGTGGATAATATATAAGGTGACATTCAACATAGAAATAGAAGGAATGAAAGTTAATGGAAAATAATTTTTAAAACTTGGTTGATATTTGGATAAAATTAACAGTAACAATGTGAGGTGAAAGAATACAACAGGAACTACTGTTATTCACCTCTATTTATTAGACTAGCTTCTTGTATATTCTAAAAGAAACACCTTTTGAGAATGTCACATATTTGGTACTTTTTCAGTTAGAATGGACATCTAGAAGAGAATAGATACTGTGTTGTTAATTTTACTGAATCACTCAAAAGATAAATTTCATTTCAGTGTGTGTGTGTGTGTGTGTGTGTGTGTGTGTGTATCACATTTTCTTTATCCATTCATCTATCGATATCTTAGGTATACTAAATAATGTTGTGATAAACATAGTTGTGCTGGGAGCTTTAGGATGGCCTTGTTTGTGATCCTTTGGATCAATGCCTAAAAGTGGGATTGCTGGGTCATAGGGGAGCTCCATATGTAGTCTTTTGAATAACCCCAAAAATGTGGTACACACACACACACACACACACACACACACACAAACACACACACTGGAATTCTATGCCTCCATCAGAAAGAATGATACTGCCCCATTTATTAGGAAATAGAAAGACCTGGAAAAAATATATTAAATGAAGTAAGCTAGACTCAAAGAAACATAGGGCCTATGGTTTCCCTTATTTGCGATAACTATTATACATCTAGGACAAGCAGAAAAGGTCAAAAGCTACATACATATGACTAAATAACCTGAACCTAAGGGAAATGAACCCCAAGATAGGGTCATAAGAGGTTTTATCTTTGTTGCTGTTCTTTTTAAGGTACTTTTAATACACTATGTAATTTTTTTATTTCTTTGTATGTTCTTCCCCCATGGTACAACCACTGTGGTCACTGTATTTTATTTCGCTGCCCTGTATCTTGTATATACATTTTTCTGCTTTGGGGAGGAGAAGGCAAATAACAAAATGCTGAAATAAGAATACAGGATGACCCATTGTAACAATGAGATGTACACGACAGTATATTGAAAATGAACTTTACAACTTTGCAGGGATGGGGGGGAGAGGGGAGTTGGGAAGATGGAGAGGAAAGGATGGTAGTGGGAAAATAAAGGAGGGTGTAACAATGCTCCATAGGAAATGGACTCATTACCTTGCTCATGTAACTGTAACCCATCTGTACATTATCTTTACAGTAAAAAATGTACATTAAAGAATTCATGTGTGGCTCAAGTGGTAGAGTGCTAGCCTTGAGCTGAAGAGCTGAGGGACAGCACCCAGGCCCAGAGTTCAGGCCCCACGACTGAGCCCCTTCACCCCAAAAAAACAAAAAACAAAAAAAGAATTCATGTATCTCCTTTCCCTAATTCATCAATGACATTAATTCTGGAATTTATATTATTACCTTTTAATTATATCTAAATTAAGGATAAGGATTCCAAAGGTGCAAAATCTAACTTAAAGAAAATACAAGTAGTAATTTTAAACAGAGGTCTTACTATTTTGATTATGAGGAATAGAACTAAGTGACCTAATTATTTTTCATAGATTTGGAAACCATATTTTGTATTGAGTATGGAAAATTTAAACTAATATTTATCAATATATATATTAGATATTTTCATTTCTGAATTTATTTTGTCTCCTCAAAACACATTTATTAGATGGGGTGTCCTAAATTTGCAGATGAATTGAAACAGGAATAAGATTGATATCAGATCATCAATAATGGGGTAGAATTTCAAGTAGCTCTAAAATCTACATGAAGTTTACAAATTATGCTAAATATGAATTTTAATACAGTACTATCATCTGACTATTTCATATAATAGCAATTTTAAACTTTTTTAATTTGTGATTTTTATTAGACCTCTATTAGCAAATTCTCTCAAAGCAATAATTGATTTTGCTTTGGCAAAATTTGTAAATTATTTAGCAGGCATGAACTACTATATCAAAGTTTGTCCTGAAAAATTTAGTGTTTTCAAAACTACATTTTGAGAAAAGGTTCACATTCAAATTTTGCAGGAGTATAAATCTAGTTAGCTTAATACTAAGTGCACTTTCCTTAGAAATTAGGTCACTATTATTGAACATGCATTTAGAGCATGGGTGTTCAAGGCTTATACCTGTAATCGTAGCTACTCAGGAGGCTAAGATCTGAAGATTGTGATTCAACGCCAGTCCTTATAAAAGTCCCTGAGACCCTTATATCCAATTAACTAACAAAAAGCCAAAAATGGCATTGTGACTCAAAGTGCTAGAGCACTATACTTGAGCACAGAAGCTCAGGGAAAGTGCCTGGACCCTTAGACCAAACCTAGGATGGGCATAAAAATAGTAAAAAAAAAAAAAAAAAAGGAAAAGGAAAAGAAAAAATAAACGTTTAGAGACAAAATTAGTGTATGCATGATATCTTTAAATCAGATATCTAATTTGTTATAGAAGCTATGTTGATCTGTAAGTATCTTCTGTTTGCTTTGTATTTGTTTTAGTTTTTAGTGCTAGTCCTGGGGTTTCAACTCAAGGCTTGGGCACTTGTCCTGAGCTTTTTGCTGAAGGATAGTTCTCTACAATGTTAACCACAACTCAGCTTCTGGCTTTTTAGTGGTTAATTGGAGAGGAGAGTCTCATGGACTTTCCTTCCTGGGTAGGCTTCAAACTGAGAACCTCACCTAGGATTACAGGGAGAAGCCTGGAAATTTGCAAGCTATTTGATTACCCTCAGGAATTTCCATTTCCTTGGTAAACATAGGAGAATTTTCTTTTTTCACTTCATTATTCTATGACCGTGAGTCCTTAGTAAAATAGAAGGGGGAAATAGCTTTCATGTTAAGGTAATTCATTGTCTCATTTACATGAATGAGTTTGCTCCACTATGATTTCATAAGATAAAGGAAGACAATATATTCAAACTAAAATATTGCCAAGAGAAAATTAACAAATAGGAAGATAAATGGTTAATATTTTCCAATATTCATCATGAAGAGTACTGTGAATTTTTTTTTCAAATTAGTATACACAACAACATTATATTATAAGAAGTGTTCCCTGAAGATTTAATTTCATATTCATTCCAAACAAAGACATGTTTTTCTTATAAACACATTTTATTCTAATCTTATAATAAAATACAGATGATGGTTTTATAGTAGATAGGTAATAACAGAGATAGATGATACATAGAAAGATAGGTAGATGATAGATAAAATTTAAATGTATTCATGAATGAATGCAGAGGGATGTCTATCAACAGACAGAAAGGCAAGGCAAGCAGCCAGGTGAGTAAGTAGATAAGTAAATATATAGGTAGAGAATTTGTAACTTTCATAATCTAGAAATTGTGGCATCTCAATACTTGGGAATTTCATAGCATCCACTAATAAAAATGAAGGTAAAAATTTTCTACTGTAAGCTGTCGTTAATTGGACATATCATAGTCCATTAAGTTTTACTCGAAACTTAAGAGCTTTTCATTTAACACTTTTCAACATAAATGTACATGATTAAATTTTCCTAATCCCATTTTATATACCAAACATTATTATCTTGATATTAATTAATGATGAACTATATGACTTGGGTTTATATCCATATTAGTATGTCAGGATAAATGTGCATATATATATATACATATGTGTGTGCGAGTATTTATACAACTTCCAGATCGAAAGGTTTTCTTATTTGTTTCAGTGAATTAAGCTAAAACTTTAACTTTCTGAAGTCTTATAAAGTAGGTTTCTCTGAGATTTGAAAAAACTAAGACAGAGTACTAAAAGGTAAGATCTTATTGTTTGCATTACATTCAAACACAATTCGCTATCCGTTTAAGATCTGTTTAACTTAAGTTTTGTTATATGTTGTAATTATTACTCGTGACAGATTCAGATTTTGATCTATTGAACTAATGACTAGCCAGAAAATTTCTAAGTGAATCCATAATCTTCTTTTAATTATTCACTTTTTAATTGTAAAGGTAATATACAGGGGTTACAGTTAAGAAATGAGTACAATTCTTTTTTTTTAATTCTTCATTATAAAGGTGAATAACAGGGTAATTGCAGTATTCATAAGTTAATGAATGCATTTTTTAAACACTGTTACCTTTCCCTAATTTTCTCATCCTTTACCCCTCCTCCCAAGGTGTATAATTCATTTCCAAAATAGTGTCTAGTGTGTATCATTATTGAATTAATTTATCTTTTCTCCTGCTGTTTCTGTGATTCCCTTTCCCTTCCACGGATCAGACTAACTTATATACAAGGCAAAGGGAATAGAAAACTAAAACAGAAAAAAAAATAGAACAGAATTTATTAAGAACCTTTTGTTTCTAATTCTTGGAGTTCATTTTGATATGCTTCATTTTATATGGTCCTATGCACTTAGCAATTGCACTATTATGATCTCTTATTAAAAATATTATAGACACGTTCTTATAAGAAATCAGGGGGGCTTGCTTCGCTTACTATAATTTTTCCCGGTCAGGAAATGAGTGAAATTCTTGTCAAACATTTTACAGCCTCCCTAAATCTCTCTTGTTTTCCCTTCTCCCCAATTCTCCCCCCCTCGACAAGTTATAAAGTTCATTTCCAACATAGTGACTTGTGAGTATCACAGTTGCATTGGTTCACCCCTTCTCCTTTGTCTCACCTTTCTGTGATTTCCCTTCCAATCTCCAAATGAGATAAACTTATATACGAGACAAAGGATACTGAAATCAAAAACAATGACAACAGGGGATAAATCAAAGGGGGAAAATGAAAGAAGAAAGAAATAACTACAAACAGAATACACACACACACCTCTCTTGTTTCCATATCCTTGAATTCATTGGGATTAGCATTATTTTATATGGTCATATGTACATAGCTCTTGAGATCTTTTGATCCTCTGCTAGAACTATCCTAAACTTATACTAATTGTTACAAATGAGGAAAAACATTGGGCCTATTTTTCTTTGGGTCTGGCTTACTTCATTTAACATGATTTTCTCCAAGTCTTTCCATTTCCCTACAAATGGGGCGATATCATTCTTTCTGATGGAAGCATAGCTTCATAGAATTCCATTGTGTATATATACTATATTTTCTTGCTCCGTTCATCTACTGAGAGGCTTCTGGGTTGATTCTATGTCTTAGCTATGGTAAATAATGCTTCAACTAACATAGTTGTGCTGGTAACTTTAGAAACATGGAGACATGTTCAACATCTCTGGTCATGAAAGAAATGTAAATTATAACAAAATAAAGGGGCTGGGAAGGTGTCTCCGTGGTAGAGTGCTTGCCTTGCATGCAGGAGGCCCTGGGTTTGATTCCTAAACACCACATTAGCAGAAAAAGCCAACGTGGCACTGTGGTAGAGCACTGGCCTTGAGCTGAAGAGCGGAGGGACAGCACTCAAGCCCAAAGTTCAGGTCCCATGACTGACAAAAAAAAACAGAGAATCCAGGTCAGCATTATCAATAAAACTAATAACAGATACTGTCTGGGATGTGCCCAAAAGGGAACACTACTACACTGCTGGGAATGTAAACTTGTTCAACCACTCTGGAAAGCAGGATGGTAGTTCCTAAAAGACTACACATAGAGCACCCCTATGACCCATCAATCCCACTCCTAAGCATTTACCCAAATGACCACAAACAAGGCCACATTAATCATTCACTTTTATCTCAATTTTTTATTTTTCATTGTCAAAGCACTATGTGAATACATCATTGGGATAAAAATCCCATCTCATTCTCTGATTTTGGAAAGTTAACCTGAGATTCTTGTGATGGTATTGTATGATTTATATGTATTAGAAATTCTTGTAATCATACTTTTCAATTCCAGATATGGACGTTGATTTTCATTGTGAGTATCAAATTCTGAAAATTAAGGAAGTTATCTCAATGTTCCACTTAATCATCTATCCTTCTTTGCAGGTTAATTCTGGAAATCTTCTGAATAGGATGGATGGAGACAATCAGTCCATTGTGTCAGAATGTGTGCTTCTGGGCCTTGGATACTCACATAATATGCAGATCTTACCCTTCGTGATATTTTTGGTGCTTTATGTTGTCATTCTAACTGGAAAGATTTTCATCATGGTCTTAATCATCACTGACCTTCATCTTCATCCCCCCCCATGTACTTTTTATTGGCCAAATCTGTCCTTTGTTGATGTGTAGCTTTCCTCAGTCACCACTCCTAAGATGATTGCTGATTTTCTTAAGGAGAAAAAAAAACATTTCCTTTGGAGACTGCATGTGCCAGATTCTCTTTGCCCATTTCATTGCTGCAGGTGAGATGGTACTTTTGGTGGCTATGGCCTATGACTGCTATGTGGCCATTTGCAAACTACTCCACTACTCCACAATTATAAGTCTACAGAAGTGCACTGCTCTTGTGTTTATTTCCTGGGTGGCTGGGTTCGTTCATTCTATCAGTGAACTAGATAGCTTCTTTTGTGTTATGATATACCACTGGTAATTAAGCTGGCTTGTATAGCTACTTATAATTTGGACATTTTAATAATCTTTGCCTATAATGTTGTTTCTATAACTTGTTCTATTCTCGTTGCTGATATATTCTTCTCACTGTTCACAAAAGCTCTAAAGCTGGTGCATCTAAGGCACTGTCCACTTGCACTGCTCATGTCACAGTAGTGATGTTGCTTTTTGTGCCCTGCATCTTCATCAATGTGTGGTCCCTCAGCATCACTTGGTTGTATTTTTACACTTCTTCTAAATCCAGCAATTTATACATTGGGAAATAAAGAGGTGCAAAGTTCTATGGAAAGATTTAAGAGTTATTATAGTGGTTACCAGGGACATACCTCGTGTTCAGATATTCCATTTTAAGTACTTCAAACTCACTGTAGTTTGAAAACCAGAAAATCTCATTTGAATCTACCATTTGTCACCTTCTCTAGATAAAAACATGCTTTAGTAAAATTCAAGGAAAGTAATATTTGCTAATAAACCAGAAAAACTATGAATTATTTCTTTAGAATTTAAATATTAATTATCTTTCCTTTAGAGGATATAACATGATATGCTTTCTATTACTTAAAAAATGTGAATCAGTCAGGTGTCCATGGCTCATGCCTGTAATCCTAGCTACTCAGAGGGCTGAGATGTGAGGATCATGGTGCAAAGCCAGCCTGGGCAGGAAAGTCCATAAGACTCTTGTCTCCAATAAAACCACACAAAAAAATAGCAGAAGTGCCACTGTGGCTCAAGTGGTAGCGTGTTTGCTTTGAGCTGAAGAGCACAAGGACAGTACCCAAACCCAGAGTTCAAGCCTCATGACCGACCAAAAAATGTGAATCATACATGCAGTGATGTAATTTATTTCCCTTGAATATATTCTAGCCCTGTGTGAAGTGCACTATGCTTTAACACTTTTTATATCTTTAACTTCCCATCTTGAAAAGTCAACTTCATCTCATCTTTCTTGAGAAAATTTTCCCTAAGATCTTGTTTCAACCTACTTTTCGTCCTAATTCTAATGGAAAAAGATAGAAACATTATGAAAGTACTTCATAAATATATATGTGTGTGTATATATACACATACATTAGCATGTACATTAGCAGAAAACTTTTTCTGCATTGAATTTCATCGACTTAAAATAAAACAACTATAAAATAAAATAAATGAAGTAAATAATTTTAACTCACTATATTTCTTTTAGTTTTACAGGCTTTGAAGACCAAAGTTTGTTCTTTATATTGTTAATTATCTGTTGGGCACTGATGGCTGATGCCTATAATCCTAGCTACTCAGCAGGCTGAGAACTGAGGGTCATGATTCAAAGTTAGCCCAAGTACAAAGTTCATTCAACCCTTATCTCCAAATCATTACCAAAAACGCTCAAAGTAAATTTGTGTTTCAAATAGTAGAGTGCTAAAAGCAGGCAGGGACTCATCAAATAAAGAGAACTCTAGACCCATTTCTTTGATGAACATTGATGCAAAACTTCTCAACAAAATTTTGGCCAACCAACTTCAACAATTCATCCAAAAAATCATACACCACGATCAAACAGGATTCATTTCAGGGATGCAAAGCTGGTTCAATATACACAAATCAATTAATATTATTCATCACATCAACAAGAGCAAGATTAAGACCCACATGGTTAGCTCAATAGATGCAGAAAAAGCATTCGACAAAATCCAACACCCCTTCATGATGAAGGTTTTGGAAAAATTAGGAATCCATGGAACATTCCTCAATACAATAAAGGCTGTATATG
>NW_012267492.1:320091-325402 GCF_000151885.1 Dipodomys ordii | reverse complement strand
TTCTATTTGGGGTTCTAAAAGCTTCTTGTATCTGGATGGGCCTATCCTTTTGGATATTTGGGAAGTTATTTGCTAGGATTTGGATGAATACATTACCTAATCCATTGGATCCCCTATCCAGACCCTCCTCAGTATTAGCCCTACATTAGGTTTTTTGGTTGTATCTTGTAGCTCCTGCAATGTTATCTATCACTATTCTTGGTTTTGTTTTAAATATCTTTGTGCACTGCCTCTCTATATAAATTCTGATGTTCTGGATATGTGTCTTCTACATACTGTATTTGCTTTTAAGGGTTTTTAAGGGATTTTACTTTGGTACTTATCTCCCTTTCTGCTTGTTGGTCATTCTTTTTTTCTTTTTTTATTGTGAAAATACCGTACAGAGGGATTACAATTACATGGGCAAAGTAATGAGCACATTTCTTATCAAGCAGTGTTGCCTCCTCCTTTGTTTCCCCTTCCCATCTCCCATCCACTTCCCTCCCCTGGCCAAAATTGTAAAGTTCATTTTTCCACATAACAACTTATATGGCTCATTATTGCATGTATCCCTATTTAAATGATTTTTCCCCTTCCCCTCCACAAATTATACCAACATCAGGGATTACACTGTGGGGAAGGGACAAAAAAATCAACAAAGAAATCATCTTATAAATCTATGAGAAACAATAGCAACAAAGAAAACACATTTGAATCCTTGTCTTGCTGTTCATTTTGCCTAACATCAACTTATCTGACCTTTCCTGCTTGTCTCAGACATATACTAGTTATTGCAAATAAGGGAAACAATGGGACCTATATTTCTTTGGGCCTGGCTTACTTCACTTAATATAATTTTTTCCAAGTCTTTCCATTTCCTAACAAATGGGGCAATGTCATTCTTCCTGATGGAGGCATAGAATTCCATTGTGTATATATACCACATTTTCTTGATCCATTCACCTACTGAGGGGCATCTCGGTTGGTTCCATATCTTATCTATGATAAACAATGCTGCAATAAACATAGTTGTGTTGGTAGCTTCAGTATGGTCCTGTTTGTGATCATTTGGGTAAATGCCCAAAAAGTGGGATTACTGGGTCATAGGGGACCTCTACGTGGAGTATTTGAGGAACCTCCATACAGGTTTCCAAAGTGGTTGAACAAGTTACGCTACCACCAACAATGTGGTGAGGTTCCCTTCTGTCCACATCCCCTCCAACACCTGGTGTTATTAGAGTTCTTGAATATAGCCATTCTGACTGGGGTGAGGTGGTATCTCAAAGTTGTTTTGATTTGCATTTCTTTTATGTCTAGGGAGGTTGAGCATTTTTTCAGGTGTCTATTGGCTATCCTTCTTTCCTCTTCAGAGAAGTTTCTCTTTAAGTCTTTAGTCCACTTATTTATTGGGCAGTAGTTTCTTTGAGGATTTTTTGTTGGGGGATTTAAGTTTTTGAGTTCCAGGTATATTTTAGATATGACACCCTTGTCTGTAGTATGGGTAGTGAAGATCTTTTCCCAATCTGTTGGCTTTCTCTTGATATTGCTAGCTATATCCTTTGCCAGGCAGAAGCACTGCAATTTCATGCAATCCTGTTTGTCCAACCTTTGTTTGATTTGTTGTGTTTTTGTGGTCTGAGAGAATGAAGGTATAACTTCAATTTTTCTGAATTTGGACGTTTTCTTTGTGACCTAAAATGTGGTCTATTTTGGAAAATGTTCCATGTGCTGCTGAGAAAAACGTATTCTGATTCTGCTGGGTGAAATATTCGGTAGATGTCTGTTAAATCTAGTTAATCTATGCAGTTGTTTTGATCTGCCATTTCTCTGTTGAGTTTTTGCCGAGTTGATCTATCTAGAGGGGAGAGTGGTAAGTTAAAGTCCCCAACAACTAATGTCTTTGGGTATTTGTGGGATTTGAGGAAAAGTAGTGTTTCTTGGATAAATTTGGGTGTTCCATTGTTTGGCGAATAGAGATTTCGAATTGTAATATCCTCCTGAAGGAGAGATCCCTTAATGTAGTGACCTTCTTTATGTCTTCTCACTAATTTTAATTTGAAGTCTATTTTATCTGCTATTAGGATTGCAACTCCTGCCTGTTTAGGGGGGCTATTGCTTGGTAGATTTTATTCCAGTCTTTCACTTTCACAACGTGTTTTTATGGGCAAAGTGTGACTCCTGATGGCAGCAGAGAGAAGGACCTTGCTTTTTAATCCAACTATACAGTCTATGTAGCTTAATTGGAGAGTTAAATCCGTTAATGTTGAGATTTAGGACTGAGAGGTGTTTGGGAGTTCCAGTCAATTTGTCCACCTTTTTGGGGGCTGTGGCAAATGGGTTCTTCCTATGGTTCTTGGATTCTGTTTGGGTGTGGTTTCTTGATTTCCATTTTTAAAAATATTTTCCTTTTGGGAATATTTCTTTTATAGTGTTACTTAATATCTTTTATGGTATACTTTTGATTGTATATTAATTGTAAAAAAGCTTGATTATGGTATTTCTCTACTTCAAAAAAATTGTCCCCTCTATTGTTCTGTCTTTTTCAATTTTAATAACATTTAGTGGGCTTTACTGTGTAATACATATATGTATATATATATATATATAAACATATATACATATATGTATATATAAAAGATATCAATATTATTTATCCTCATCAATTCCACAAGGCCAATGGAGATTAAATATGGATGGATATAAAGACAAAAACATATTTGTGAGTGAGTGAAAAACAGGGGAGTCTCTTCTATTGTTATATATTCATTCTCAAATTCAGAAAACAGACTCCCTTGAGAGACATAAAGACATTTTCAATGTGTTCTTTCCATTTTGTTAAAATTGATTTTGATTTATGATCACTTATATGACATATTAGAGAATTCCATGGCCATGTGATGATTATTTCCATCAGTTACTTTGTAAACAATTTTTTTGATCCAAAGTAGTTTTGTATTCAATATCATAATGATGAATTGTCAGTACAAACGTAGGTATTGTGTTAAGGGAGAAAATGTGTATTTAAAAAATTCATGTTCACTTTGCTGAAAAATTGCTTACTTCCTCTATGATAGAGGACTTCTCTTATACTTAATATATTAGTAAATGCCTAATGAATCTACAGGTGTATAGAGCAAAATTATAATCAGTTCTAATAGCAGAGAATTTTTATTTAAAGCATCATACATTGTTTATCATTGAATGACCTGCAATTCCAGTCAATTTATATAGTAGTTAATTGACTAAGGCCAAGTACTTAAATAACTGGGAAAAGTATCTAATGTACACAAAATCTGTCATTTGTCCAATATTCTATAATCAGGACAATTCCATTTTCTTTGTCGAGTATCTTCTAATCTATTTATTATAAACTCGGACCATAAAGCTAAAGAGCCATAGACTCTCATAAATCAGTAAAGATCCATACTTGTTTCTCAGAAAATGAAGCAAATAAGAAAACATAGCCGCTGGGAAGGGGGTTAAGTGGTAGAGTGCTTGCCTTGCATGCATAAAGCCCTAGGTTCAATTCCTCATACCACATAAGCAGAAAAAGCTGGAAGGAGCACTGTGACTCAAGTGGTAGAGCACTAGCCTTGGGTGCCCAGGCCCAGAGTTCAGGCTCCATGACAGACAAAAAAAAAGACAAAAAATAAGAAAATGTATTGCTTCTATTTTCTTTCATTGTCTTTCAGAATCATAGTACATGGCATCAAAACAAGGCAATAAGTTGACTGGATTTTTTATTTTTTTTAAGTTTTCATTATAAAAAAGCCATAGAAAAAATATATATTTTGTCTATCTAAAAGGAGATTAAAATAAATAACTCAAAGAACAATGTCAAATCAAGAACTTTGTGAGAACTCCAAAAATTCAGTAAGGAATTTAGGAAAGAAAAAGACTTGGAAAAAATCAAATGGGAATTTTGGGAAGAAAGCTGAGTGAAATGACATATCAATGAAATTGAAAATAAATAGTTTTCAGATTGTACTATTTACTCATTGTAGGTTCAGGCCTTTAATTTTAATGTAAAGTTTTTATATTAAATATTTAATTTTTAAAAGATCTCAATGGAATAATTATCCACAACCTATGAAATATAATGAATGTTAAAGTATAGGAGACACTTAGAACTTCAAAAGACATGTTCAGAAGAGAAAGTCTCCCTGTCACACAGTAGTTAAAAAGTCAAGAACATATAAAAAAGCAAGGATACTAAATGCTACAAGAGAAAAATGTCAACGTATATATAAAGATAGAAAAGTCAGATTTACATCGTACTTCTAATGAAAAATCCTAGTAGTTGGAAAAGTGTGCAATAAAGTATTTCAGGGTCATGATTAAAAACACTCTGGAAATATTAAATATGACAAGATGACTAGATGAACAAATAAATATTTGGAAACAAATATTACCAACTCACTAAACTATCAAACATCTCTTGAAATAAGTAAAGAAGGAAGAAAAGAACAAATAATATTCAACTACACAAGGAACAATAAAATTACAAGAATGAGCTAATACTTCTTGGTAAGTCTAAATATAAATATTATTGATATTCATTTATTTGCATTAGTATATAATATAAAACACTATAAATAGTACTTACTATAGATATTATTTGTATTTACTCTGTAATTAAAAGATGCAGACTGGATGACTGGATGTAAAAAAGTCTCTCTGACCCTGTTTTATGCAAAAAACACAACTTACTGACAATGAGAAACAGAAAAGGACAGAATAGAAGAGTATTAAGCAAACAAGTAGAAATTACAAGTAAACAGGTGTATCGAAAACATATTAACAAAGTATTCTTGAAGTCAAAGAAAGTCAAATGCTATAAGGAGGGTCATTAAATATGTATATATAAATGCATTGAGATATGATGATTATAAATATATGTACACCCATCATTGATACATACAGTCACTGGATACATACATTACTGGAAATAAAGGGGAAGAGAGATCCAGATACAATACTAGAGGAAACCTTAATACTCCAAACTCAACAGTAGAGAAATTCATACAAAATTCAGCAAGGAAACCTCACAAAACATATATCTAATCAAACAAACCTGACAGATAATGACAAAATGTCCTATCAGCTTCAGGATATACATTTGTTTCCAAAAATAGATTACATTTCAAGCCATAAACTGTGTCTTTTTTTTATTGTAAAGATACTATACAGAGGGATACAGTTACATGACTGAGGTAATGAGTACATTTCCTCTTGAACATTGTTAGCCCCTCCATTGTTTTCCCCCTACCATCCCCTCCCTCCCTCCCTTCCCCGAAGTTCTTTTTTTTTATTGTGATTAAGTGATTACATA
>NW_012267492.1:258431-308741 GCF_000151885.1 Dipodomys ordii | reverse complement strand
GGAACTCGAACTCTCTTTTTGGTTGGAGAGAGCTGTGGCGTTTCCCTACTGCCCCGTCGCCATCTTGGTCCCCCCTCCCATAAACTGTGTCTTAACAAACAGAAGAAAACTGAAATCTTTTCTTGATTCTAATAAAATAGTAATGTAAGAAAATTAGAAAGAGAAAGAAAAGAATCCAGACAAATATGTTTATTTTGCCAGAGAAACAACAGTATACACAAATTTAAAATTAGGAGACAGACAGAAATAAATAGAGCAGAGGACAAATTGGTTATACAAAAATTAAAATATCAATACAATGAATTATATTCCTAAACGTTATAACTTCCCAATCAAAAATATCAATATAATATTAATACAATGGAAAGAACATATTAAAACGCATAACAATGAAATTTAGAGAATCACTATGGAATACTTGAACATGTATATATCAATAAATTGAAAACACTTCAAAATAAACAAATTTGTACACACCCAGGATGTAGGGAAGTATAAAAGTAAAGCTAAGGTGATATGAAACTTTAAGTGTACCTAAAAATAAACTGTGATTGCAACTGTAATACAAGTCTCTCAACAATAGTCCAAGAAAAGGCAGATTCACTACAGAACTCTACAAGACTTTTCAGAAAGAAGAATTTTCATAAATTATGAAGAAAAGGAATGCTTCCTAACTGATTTTATGTAATGCATGCTATTCTAATATAAAGAGCCAATTAATAGTGCAACAATGACAATAAATATACATAGGTCAACAAAATTTATGGATCAATTTTCCCCCAAGAATGTATAAATGCAATTTGTCAATAAACATCAAATTCAACTATATATTAACAAACTATTACCCCATGATAATATTGGTTTCATTGCAGAGATGGAAAGATAGTTCAGAATCTGGAACTAAATAAACCTAACACAATATATAAATAGATTCAGGGACAATAATACCATTTGAATCCTGTGATATTTTGTGGTATATAGTTTCTAAAATATTGATGATTATGATAATGATCATGATGATGATGATGATGATGATGATGATTATGATGATGATGATGATGGTACATGAATATATAAAGGTGATTGTCTATGAGAAGACAGAGGGAGAAGTGAAGGGATACTGAGGCATAAAGATGATTGAAACTTCATATATGTATGCATGTATCTCTATGTTCATCAATATATCTACTCTATATCTACTTGTATAACTCCACCGTGAATAAAATTCCTTTGTTTGTGTGTGTGTGTGTGTGTGTGTGTGTGTGTGTGTGTGTGTACCTCTTTGATGACAATGCTCCTAATTCTGAAAGGGAAAATTGATGTGTTTAAAATGTTTCATAAAGCATAGCAATATAGTTAAATCTTAAATGTTTGATTTAAATATCATATATGGTTATTTAACTATATGAAAGTATTAGATAACAAGTAATGTACTGGCATATACACACATATATATGCAAGGAAAATAACACATTAGAAAATATATTGCAGATTTTGTTACATTAATTTTTTCATATGAAATACAATTAAAGAAATAGAGCAAAATAAGACAAAAATGATTATTTTAAAAATAACATCAGCTGTTTAATTAACCTAGCCAACCTACATTTCCCTTACCATAGGACTACATTAACATTAGGGATATAATCACACATTGGCTATCAGAACAGTTGACTAGAAACTTCCCGAGGGACACAAAAAGTAGAGATATCTCATAAAAACAAAAACAAATAAAAAAAAAGAAGAGAAAAACAATTCTTATAATAATTTATTCCATCTTCTCGATGCACCAAAATTATTCTTTCTATTGTCAGAACTATTTAAAGAAGCTGTTCTGGATTATGTGTTAACTTATTATAATTGATTTTGCTATTAACCTTTTCAACCAGATTGCTTTTTTAATTTAGTTTTTAATTTTTAATTATTATTGTGAAAATGCTGTACAGAGGGGTTGCAATTACATGGGCAAGATAATGAGTCCATTTCTTATCAAGCATTGTAGCCTCTTGCTTTGTTTCCCCTTCCCATCCCTTCCCATCCTCCCCCGCCCCCCTACCCAAACCTTCTCCCCACCCACCAAAGTTGTAAAGTTCAATTTTCACATAACTTGTATATCTCATTGTTACAATGGATCCACCTGTATCCTTATTTAAATGATTTGTTTATTCCCTTACCCTCCACAAATTATAACAACCTCAAATACAGTGAAAGCAGGGGTTATACCATGGGGGAGAGATATACAAAGCAACAAAGAAATCATCTTATAAATGTGGTCGAAAAAAATCACATGAAAAAAAATATTTGAATACATATCTTAGGGTTCATTTCCCTAACATCAACTCATCTGACCTTTTCTGCTTGACTCAGACATATACTAGTTATTGCAAATAAGGGAAACCATGGGACATAAGTTTCTTTGGGCCTGGCTTATTTCACTTAATACATTTTTTCCAAGTCTTTCCATTTGCTAACAAATGAGGCAATGTCATTCTTTCTGATGGAGGCATAGAATTCCATTGTGTATATATACTACATTTTCTTGATCCATTCATCTACTGAGGGGCTACTATTTGATGTTGGTATAATTTGTGTAGGGTAAGGGCAAAAACAAATAATTTAACCAGGGATACAGGTGGACCCATTGCAACAATGAGATGTACAAGACCTTATGTCAATAAACAAACTTTACAACTTTGGTGGAGGGGAGGGGAGAATAGGGTGGGGGAGGTGGGGATTATGGGAAGGGATGGGAAGGGGAAACAATGGGAGAAGGCAACAATGCTTGATAAGAAATGTACTGGTTGTTATCTTGCCCATGTAATTGTAAATCTTCTGTATGGTATTCTCACAATAAAAAAGAAAAAAAGAAAAAAAAAGAACTTGCTGTGACTGGTGGGAAAAAGCATAGATGCTCCCAGGGAGAATGATGGAAGGAGTGATTCTAATCCAGATGAACTTACACATCAATTGACATATTAAATTTTAATCCTCTTTTACAACAACTTTTGGTTAAAAAATAAATTGAAAAATAAAATAAAAATAAATATTAGAAAGTAATTTTCATATTTTACATCTTAATATCAAGGAAGATCATAAAAGATGAAATTCCAAGTATTTTTTTCTGAGTTATTAAGCTCAGAATCTTCTGGTAGAAATCTTCTGGTATTGTAGTAATAAAATGAGTTGTATTTTAGCCTACTGTATAAAAATAACTCTCTTCTAGAAGTTTCATATACAAGTCAAAGTTGTATATAGGAAAATTTGGGGAAATAACAATGTTTAATGAAGTTCAAATACCATGATACATGGGCTTAGCAAAAAGTATGTGCACTATTTTAATCTAATTATTGCTTCAGTACATCCCCATATTAAAAATGAATGTAAACTATAAGTATATAATAGAGAAAGTGAGATTCAAGTATTCCTTGACAAAGTATTTGAATTGAATATTTAACTTGATGTTTAAGATATATTTTTTAAATATCTACTATGTATTGTCCTTGGGGAACAGTACTGTAATTGCAAAACTAAAGAAGATTAGGTATGATCATAGGTATCACAGATATTACATATCAGAATTTTAAAAATAGTAATGACAATTTTCTTTTGTGCTGGACCTGGGCTTGAACATGGGGCCTGGACATTGTCCTCAAGCATTTTTACTCAATGCTAGCACTCTATTATTTGTTGTTTTTGTTGTTGTTGTTGTTTAATTTTATTTTATTTTTTTGTGAACATACTGTACAGAGGGGTTACAATTACATGGGCAGGATAATGCGTACATTTCTTATAAAGCATTGCAGCCTCCTCCTTTGTTTACCATTCACATCCCTTCCTAGCCTCCCCCACACCCAATCCTCCCCCCTCCCCCACACCGAAGTTGTAAAGCTCGTTTTCGACATTACAACTTGTACTTCTCATTGTTGCAACAGGTCCACCTGTATCCTTAAACGACTTGTGTTTCCCTATCTCCTCCACAAGTTATACTGACATCAAATATAGTGAAAGCAGGGGTTATACTGTGGGGGAGGGACATACAAAGCAACAAAGAGATAATCTTATAAATGGGTTGGAAACAAATGCATGAAAGAAAAAACATTAAAATACTTATCTAAGGGTTCATTTTCCTAACATCACATTATCTGACCTTTTCCGCTTGACTCATACATATACTAGATATTGCAAATAAGGGAAACCATGGGACCTATATTTCTTTGGGCCTGGCTTACTTCACTTAATATAATTTTTTCCAAGTTTTTCCATTTCCTAACAAATGGGGCAATGTCATTCTTTCTGATGGAGGCATAGAATTCCATTGTGTATATATACCACATTTTCTTGATCCATTCATCTACTGAGGGGCATCTGGGTTGTTTCCATATCTTAGCTATGGTAAATAATGCTGCAATAAACATAGTTGTGCTGGTAGCTTTAGTGTGGTCTTGTTTGTAAACATTTGGGTAAATGCCCAAAAGTGGGATTGCTGGGTCATAGGGGAGTTCTATGTGAAGTCTGCTAGCTATGTCTTTTGCCATGCAGAAGCTCTGCAGTTTCATGCAATCCCATTTGTCCAACCTTTCTTTGATTTGTTGTGTTTCTGGGTCTTTGTTAAAAACATTTCGGCCTGTACCAAGATGACCTAGAGTTTCTCCTATTCCATCCTGTAATGTAACGCTTTTATTTTGAAGTCTTTGATCCATTTGGAGTTGATTTTCATTTTAGTGAAAGTCATTTTACCTGAAGTAAGCCTGACCCAAATGAAAATAGGTCTCATAGTGTCCCTTATTTGCAATAACTAGTATACAATACAATACAATTGCAATAACTAGGATACTCTTACCAGATAAGCAGAAAAGATCAAAAGCTATGTATATATGATCATTTAAGATGATGCTAAGTGAAATTAACCCCAAGATAGGGACACAAGATGTTTTTGTCTTTTGTCACTGTTGTTCATAATGTACTATATGATTTTTTGTGTACGTTCATCTCCCATGGTATAAGCCCTGTTTTCATTGTATTTGATTCTGGTGCTCTGCATCTTGTATATACATTTTTCTAATTTGGAGAAGGGAAGGGAAATAATAAAATGCTGAAACAAGGATGCAAGTTTATCCATTGTAACAATGAGACATGTAGGACACTAAGTTGAAAATGAATTTTACAACTTCGAGGTGGGGGAGGGAGAAGTTGCTGAGGTAGAGAGGGAAGGGATAGTAGGGAAAAATCAAAGGAGGGGGTAACAATGCTCAATAGGAAATATACTCATTACCTTACTCATGTAACTGTAGCCCTTCTGTAAATTATCTTTACAATAAACTTTTTAATGTAAAAAGGAAGGGTTTAATTACTTGTATTGAAATTCAAATAAAATAACTACCATCTTCTCAACTTTAGGACTTAGCAATTGCTATGTCATGTAATGATTATTAGTGCAAGTTTTAGATTTTTATGTATTAAACTAGTGGATGCAGCCAGTTTCCAGGTGAATTCACAATAATAGGTTAACCAATCACCTTACTATCCTGCTTTCCCACTTATATCATAAGAGAATTAGCTGATTATTTCAGTTAGACAATAGTCAAATCTCATGCTTAGCTGCTTGGAAAGTTAATCTGAGATTCTTGTGATGTCATTGTATCATTTATATATGGTTAGAATTTTTTTTAATTTTATTGAAAAGGTGGTGACAAGGGGTTTACAGTTACATAAGTAAGGCAATGAGTATATTTGTTTTTAATCATTGTTACCCCATCCCTCATTATCTCCAACTTACTGTTCTCTCTATTCTTCTCTCCCCCAACTTGTAACATTCATATCAAACATAGGATTAAGTATCAGTGTTGCTTTTGTTTCTCCATTCTCCTGTTGTTTCTATAATTCTTTTTCCTTTCCACATATTGCATAATCTTATATGCAAAACACAAGGTACAAAAATCTAAGATCTTTAACTAAACTAAATTCTTTTGAGCCTTGAACCAACTATCTATAAATTTGTTTGATTGAAAAAGTAGTCCTGAGATGCAAATCTAGTACTGTTTGTGTCCCTGATAGTCATAATCACTCTATTTTATGTTAATACATCACACTACCCTTAGTTTCCAGGCATAACACTTAAATCTCAAGATCCTTGAGAAAGATTTGACCTTTGATGTATCTTGGTATTTCTCATATTATTTCTTTTGATGATTTGTCTACAATAAAATTTCAATACTTGATTGTAAAATTATTAGTTTCTATAAAATGTATCTGCATTAAAAAACTAAGAGAATCAAAAAATAAAACTATAGAAAAAAAGAACAAACTACATACAGGGACTAATAAGAACTTCATGGTTCCATATGTTAGAGTTCATGTTGATATGCTTCATTATAAATGGTCCTATGCACTAAGAAGTTGGGTTATTGAGATCTCCTGTTAAGAATATCATTCAGGGCCGAGAATGTGACTTAGTGATACAGTGCTTGACTAGCACAAATGAAGACATAGGTTTGATTCCTGAGTACCACATAAGCAGGGAAAGCTGAAAGTTGCACTGTGGCTCAAGTGGTTGAGCACTAGCCTTTAGCACAGAGAGGCTCAGGAACAGAGTCCAGGCCCTGAGTTCAAGGCCCAGGACCAGCAAAAGAAAAAGAATATAATAATCATATTCTAATTCTTACAAATGGGAGGAGCATGCAATCTACTTGTCTTTTGGTCTGGCCTGCTTGACTTAATATATATTTTTTCCAAGCCTTTCCATTTCCTTATGAATGGAGCAATGTTATTCTTTCTGATGGAGGAACAGAATTCTATTCTATATATGTATATTTTCTGAATCCTTTCATCTACTGAGGGGCATCTGGGTAGGTTCCATATCTTAGCTATGGTAAATGCTGCAATAAACATCATTGTGCTGGTAATTTTAGTGTGGCCTTATTTGTGGTCATTTGAGTATATTCCCAGATGTGGTATTGCTGGGTTATAGGGGCGCTCTATGTTTGGTCTTTTGAGGAACCTCCACACTACTTTCCAGAGTGATTGAACAAGTTTGCACTGCCACCAACAGTGTAGTAGTTTCCCTTTGGGCATATCCCCACCAACATCTGTTGCTGTTAGGTTTCTAGATTAAGGCCATTTTAACGGTGTAAGGTGGAAACTCAATGTTGTTTTGATTTGCAGTTCTTTTATAGCCAGAGATATTGAGCAATTCTTTATGTTTATCCTGGTCATTTGTCTTTCCTCTTCAGCTCTCTGAGGTCTTTAGCCCACTTTTTGATGAGATGGTTGTTTTATGGGGGGGTTGTTTTGGGGGAATTTAATTTCTTGAGCTGAAAGGGCAAAAGGTTACACAATCTTGCTGCAAGGCTTCGTTCTTGGATGGTCACCAGCTGGTCGCCTGAAAGGGCAAAAGTTTACACAACCTTGCTGCAGGGATTCATTCTTGGGTGGTCAACAGCTGGTCACCTGAAAGGCACTTGTTTCCGGCTTATCTCTAAGAAATATACTGGGTGACCTTATTTCTATAGAGGCCTTAATTGTCCCATAGGATTTCTCCTTCCTGTTCCTTCTTTAATAATAAGCACCAAAGAGACTTAGATCTAGCAAGTCTCTTAGTAAATGAGAGAGTAGTAGGAAGTTCTTTCTCCTAAGTAGTTATCACAGTAATTGCCATACATTCCTTCTGTTCTAGTTGCCCTACAGCTTCTTGTAAGTTTCTTACAAACAATTCCTTCTGCTGAAATGACTTCATGAAACCCCTAATACTTTTATATTTACTTATAACTTGCCTACTAAACTCCATAAGAGGGGTTTCAGGTTAGCACTTAACTCTGGTGAGTTAGTCATATTTTTAAGACACTCATCAGATATTGGAGTCGTTAACACTCTTAAGAAAGAGCTTTGAATAAGGGAATGTTGACAATGAATAAGTACGATGAACAGCAGAAACAGTAAAAGAGTAATAGGCACTCTTATGTAGAGGAAAAGAAAGGCAGAAACACATCTTTCCCAGGGGTTTGCCAGCCTTTTTCCAGGAGTAGGCCTCTTCGAAGCCCTATTCTCCGAGGTAGACTTCGGTGAAGTCCCAAAACTTGGAGATAGGTTTTTGTAAAGCCCCATTCTCTGAGGTAGACTTCGGTGAAGTCCCAAAACTCAGAGATAGGTCTCTGAAGCCCCTATCTTGGTCTGATAGATGGTTTCCCATGCTAAGCAGACTCCACTGGAGTCGGCGTGGCAATCATCAAATTATTGGTTTGAGCTTTCTCCAATTTGTTGACATAGGCACTTAGAGCTATCAGTTTTCCTCTGAGAACTGCCTTCGCTGTATCCCAGAAGAGCTGGTATTTTGTGTGTCCCTTTTTGTTAAATAGCATAAAAATTTGAATTTCCAATCTGATCTCTTCCATGACAAACAGGTGATTTAACAATGTGTTGTTGAGTCTCCATATGTTGCATGATTTTCTCTTGTTGTTTTTAGTGTTGAGCTCTAATTTTATTCAATTGTGGTCTGAGAGAATTCATGGGATAATTTCTATATTTCTGAATTTGCATTGTCTTGCTTTGTGCCCTAAAATGTGTTTTATTTTAGAGAATAATCCATGAACTGCCAAGAAAAATGAAAATTCTTATGTTGGGTAGAATATTCTGCTGATGTCTGTTAGGTCTAGTTGGCCTATGCAATTGTTTAGTTCTAAGGTTTCCCTGTTTATTTTTTGCCATGTATATATATACAGAGATGACAGTGGTGTGTTAAAGTCACCAACAATCACAGTGTTGGGGTCTAAGTGTGTTTTCAGATTAGTAGCAATAGTTTGATAAAAGTGAGTGCTCCAACATTTGCTGTATAGATTTAGGATTGTTATATCCTCCTGTGAACTCTCTTTATTAATATGGAAGCCCTTCATTGATTCTTCTGACAAGCTTTAATTTGATAGCTATTTTATCTGAGATTAGGATTGCAACTCCTGCCAGATAATGGAGGCTGTTTGCTTGATATATTTTATACCAACCTTTCAATTTCAGAATATTTTTTATTTTCTGAGGGATATGATGTGTCTCTTGAAGACAGCAGAAAGATGCATCTTGCTTTTTGATCCAACTGGTCAGTCTAGTGGAGAGTTAAGTCCATTGATATTGAAAGTTAGGACTGAGAGGTGTTCACTAGTCCCTGCCTTTTTTAGGGGCTATGCCTTGACTGTTCTTGCTGTGATTATCTAGTTTTCTTTGGAGGGGCTGTTTCAATGTCAATGTCAGGTTCTTATGGTTTTCAATGTGTAGAACATCTTTGAGGATTTTTTGGTAATGCTGGTTTGGTGACGATACATTATTTCAGTTTTTCCTTGATGTGCCAGGCTTTTATTTGTCCCTCAGCTATGAATGAAAGCTTAGCTGGGTGAATGATTCTTTGTTGGTTGTTATTTGTCTATCATTCCAGACCTGCCTCACTTTTGAGGACACTGCAGTTTTTCTGATTGGTTTACCTTTATAGGTGATGGTTGTCTTCTCCCTGACAGTTTTAGCAATCTTAGTTTCTATTTATATTGTATGGATCATAATGTGATGGAGGGGGGGGAAGGAGAAGGATTGGGATTGGGGGGAGGGGGGAGGCTGGGAAGGGATGTGAAGGGTAAACAAAGGAGTAGGCTGCAATGCTTGGTAAGAAATGTACACATTATCCTGCCCATGTAATTGTAATTCCTCTGTACAGTATGTTCACAAATAAAATAAAATTAAATTTAAAAAAAAGACATAGCTAGCAAGAACAATAGGAAGCCCACGGATTGGGAGAAGATCTTCACTAGCCATACAACAGACAAGGGCCTCATATCCAAAATATACTTAGAGCTCAAAAATTTAAATCCACCAAAATCCTCCTAAAAATCCTCAAAGAAACAACTGCCCCATTAATAAGCGAGCTAAAGACTTAAGAGAGTCTTCTCTGAAGAGGAAATAAACACATGAAAAAATGCTCAACTTCTCTAGCCATAAATGAAATGTAATGTAATTCAAAACAACATTGTAATTCCTCCTCACCCCTGTTAGAATGGCTATCATCAAGAAATCTAATAACAACAGATGTTGGACGGGATGTAGCCAAAGGAGAATCCTACTGCATTGTTAGTAAGAGTGTAAACTTGTTCAACCACTTTGGAAGGCAGTATGGAGGTTCCTCAAAAAACTCCACAGAGAGCTCCCCTATGACCCAGCAATCCCACTTCGGGCATTTACCCAAACGTTAACTTTTATTTTTCTTTTTCCAAACGTTAAGTTTTATCTTACTTTTTTCCTTTTACTTTTACTGCATGTTACTGGAAACTCATCTAAAAGAAAGCATAAAATTAATTTTTAAAATTTTTTATTGTGAAAATACCATACAGAGGGGTTACAATGACATGAGCAAGGTAATGAGTACATTTCTTCCCCCCACCCCCCAGGGCTGAGGACCGAACCCAGGGCCTTGTGCACGCCAGGCGGGTGCCCTTCCGCTGGGCTAAACCCTAAGTCCCATGAGTACATTTCTTATGAAGCATTGTTGCCTCCTCCTTTGTTTCCCTTTACCATCCTTTCCTATCTGCCCCCTAAAATTAAAATTTAGCATAAATCAATAAAATAAATGCTTAATGATCTTTATAGTAGGAAGCTGCATATAAAGCTATACAATTAAAAACCTCGACATAACAATTTTTCCAAACCAGTTTATCGTTTCTCAAAATCTATAATATAATTAAATATATTTAATAGCCCAAATAGGCTAGCAAAATTTATTTATGTACAATTATGTAGAAAAAATCAAACTCATTGGAAGTCTACTCAGATTTAGATTAGACTTGATGTTCGATGAAATATCCGTTACTACAGCTTATCATAGAAAATATTTACCTACCTTATTAGAAGATGCTATGAAATCTCCAGGCACTGAAATATTATGGTCTCCTGATAATGATAATTACAAGTTTTCTGTGTGTGTGTGTGTCTCTCTGTCTCTGTCTCTGTCTCTCTACCTACCTACCTACCTACCTATCTACCTGCACATCCAAAACTCCATTCATATATATCTACTATTCATATATGTCTACTATCTGGGTGTGTATGTATATACACACACACATATTTCTCTAGACATTCACACACTGGAGCAAAAGGAGGATAAGGAGAATATGCATAGGTGTGGATAACAAAGACTCAATAGCTATATATATGCATTGGATCATATAAAGTAATAGATTATTAAATGAATTCCAAGAAAAAGAAACAAAAGGTTTTTGAAAAAAAATCTGTGTGGGTGTTTTTATTTTCTTTTCCTTTTGTCCTGTTTGATTATAATTTGGAGAGTAAGGGGAAGCACAGAAATGATGGAACAAAGGGGTGAACAAATACAACAATGGTACTCACTAAATACTATGTGGAAATTAAACTGTACATCTTGTGGGTGTGAACAAGAGGAAAAATGGGAGAGAGCGAGGGAAGGGCAGACATTGTTCAAAAAGTGTTTTACTCATCACTTGACTTATGTAGCTCTAAGCCCCCTGTTATCACCTTTACCATAACAATAAAAAAGCAAAAAGAAAACAGTGTATTGTTAATCAAAAAATCGGAAAGAGCCCATTGATTCTCCTGAAAATACCAAACACTGAAGATGCCTTTTCAACCCCAAATTTAACAGAAATACTTAATGCAGAAATTAAATAATTCTTACTTAAATAATCCATACATAGTTCAAGAATTATCTCAAATAAGAGAATCAGAAGGTAAGATGATAAATTAGATTTCCTTTTAATTTTATCTTCTTTCTTTGTATAATAATACTCATTTTGCTTGGGGATACTATCTATTAACTTCCCTTATCTTAGCATATATTCACAATCTGATACTGTCCCTTGAGTAAAATTACCAATTCTAGGACAAAGAAATTAAAAACCTTGGAAATAATACCTTAGTAATCTCTTGGGGGATGTTATTCTTTAGAATGATACCAACTGTTGCATCATCTTCAAATCAGAACATGAAGTAAAACAAAAACTCATATAAGCCAGTACAGCATTAGTGTGTTTTTAAAGTTATTGATTTGACCAATAACTACTAAGAAAATGTTCTCTGCAATCTTTTATATTTTTCTCTTATTTGGGGTAATATAGGAGGTTTACTGTGGTATTTCTATAAATGCAAACACTGAACTTTTCTACAATTCACTCACATTCTTTCCTCTGTCCCTTTCTTGTTTTTTTTTGTACAATTTTAATTGGCTTCACAATGCTAATTTTATAGAGAGATTTAATTTATTTTGATCATCTCCCACTACTCCTTCCTTCCTCTTCCCTCTTACTGACAACCCAAAAATAGTTATTTTTACATTCGTATCATGTTTCTCTCTAGGTTCTACATTTTAGAGAATATATGACATTTATTTGCAATTTTTGATCTGTAGGTCTACTTAGTCAGATTCAGTTAAAATTTAATTTTCTGAACAATAGTTTGAACAATGTAATGCAAAACCACATGGATGCAGCACCTTAATGTTTGTCAAGATTGTCTAAATTATCAAGCAATCAAATAAGTGAAGTATATTATTTAAATACTGACTGCAGGTGAAACTGATCACTTTGTACTAGATGTTAATTTAATAAGATATATTATAAATTTTTTAAATGGACATGAGGTAGGGGATATTTGCAATGGTGTAATATACTTTGTTACAAAAATAATTATTGATACTTTCATTTCATTTGTACTAGCGTAAGTACCTCTGTCTCTTTGCCTAATTCTCTTCTTCCCCCAAAGGACTATCCTTGATACCCAAACATTTTTACATAGTCTATGCAAGTGTGTATTTCATTAAGTGGAATTATATTGTTCAAAATTTACTATATCCCTTTATAAAGATTATAGGATGCATTTAGGACTTAATGTCCAATAAGTTTACTTATTTATAAAGATATTTCTTCAAAATTATTTGATAATGGACTTAAATTCATAATTCTCAGAAATTATAATTGCAAAATTGCATAAATGTGTCTCTAATTCCATGAGTTTTCAAAGCACCTGACTCATCTTTAATTTTTGTAATTAAATTATCATGCTTGAAAAGGTTAAAATGTTTTAAAATTGTACATAAAACAAATTGTTTAAATACGGGTACAAGTGGATCCATTGCAACAATGAGATGTACAAGATGTTATGTCGAAAAACGAACTGTACAACTTTGACAGGGAGCAGGGAGGAGGAGTGGGGGGTCAGGGATGGTAAGGGGAAACAAAGGAGGAGGCAACAATGCTTGATAAGAAATGTACTCATTGCCTTGCTCATGTAATTGTAACCCCTCTCTACAGTATTTTCACAATAAAAAACTTATTAATAAAAAAGTCTCCTTTCATTGCACTTGAATGAAAATACATGCAATCAAAAAACAAACAAACAAACAAATTGTCTTCCTTCCATTTTGCATTGTTGGAACTTTGATGACAGTAAAAATCATCAAATAGCTTTTTATGGACTAGGTGTAACATACAGACATCCTTTCTGCATAATTCTGTGTCAATGCACCACTTCACATACCTTGATCATTTCCTATTTTTCTGGCTACTTCAAAAACATCTTTCCTTTAGACCACCACAAATGTCTGTGTTTCCACCTTCAGTAATGCAGCTTCCCAAGAATAGCACTTACAAGACTATCATCCTACACCACCTTAGGCAGTTCATTAATTCAGTCTCAGTAGCATGTGGGCTCTCATCAACCATATTTTCTAGGAGACAAACAATTCTTTGGAATTTAACAACTATCATAACTGAACACCACTAGTACAATTGTTCACATCATTGGTCAATGAAGATTACTGAATTTTTTCTACACTAGTCTAAGCTGATAAATCTATCTGGAGACTGTATTGTACTTTTTTACTATGGTATCGAAAAAGTTTTGTGCCACCAGGCAGTGCATTTTTATTCAACACAAAGTAAAGTTTTTCTCCACCAAAACCAGCATGTAAAGAGGTGACTAATCCAAAATATCTGCAGAAACCTATTTATGGCCAAAACAAACCAAAGTAAAAATGAGAATAGCTCCACCAAAAGAACAAAATTATTAGCCAATGGAAGACATCTTTGGGTCTGGCTTACTTAGCTCTATTTTTTCTAAGTCTTTCCATTTCCATGTGAATGAAGCAAAATCTTTCCTTCCCAAACCCAGTGTTTGTCTTTCTGGAAAGTATAGAAGTTTTATGGTCTCAGACACTTTTCTCTAAAAGTAAACTATTTGTGACAGGAAGAGTGTAATAAGACTAAATTATGTCAATAGTCCTAATGAGATCTACATAGCTCACATTTAGGAGAACAAAGGAAAATAAATATACTTCATTTGTGCAAATAGATTGAGAAATTCAGATTACTGTTTTGTTAGGAGGCAAAACAAATGAATCTTCACTCCAACACTATATAATTTATAATGGTGAAATATTAAAATTTTAAATTTAATTTATTTATTTTGTTGCAACAAATTTGGACTTTTTCTTTTTTCAATATTGCTTCCACAATTATTTTAAATGGAATCCTAAAGTTTGGAAAAAGACACTGTTTCTCTGTAACTACATTTTGACCTAAATACCTCTTTAGAATTCACTGAAGTTCTCCAAACTTTCATGGCTATCTTTATTTCTTTGTTTCTCAATGTATATATAATTGGATCCAAAATAGGTATGACAATCATGCAAAATACAGCAAGGAACTTATCGATAGAGTGGTTGCTGAAGGGCCAGACACAGATGAAAATGCATGGACCAAAGAGGAGAATCACCACTGTGATTTGAGCACTTAACGTGGAATGGGCTTTGGCTTTTGCAGAAGAATAGTTCTTAATGGTTATAAGGATCAAAGTGTAAGAGACAAACAAAATAGAGAAACAGCTCGAGAGATCATGACACTGTTGGCAATGATGGCAATTTGTATAAGGAAGGTATTTGTGCATATAGGTATTTGTGCACACAAGCTTAACAACCAGGGGAGGGTCACAAAAAATGCGGTCCACTACATTGGGAACCCATAAAGGCAAGTTAACAACAAAGTGAACTGAAGCCTTGAATGGATTCTTGAAAACAAAGAATCATTATAAGAAACACATGTCTTTCTTCTTCATGATGGTAATGTAGTGCAGTGGCTTACAAGTGGCCACATATCTGTCAAAAGCCATTTCAACTCCACCAAATAAGTGAAGAAGAAATTTCTCAGTAAAGCAACCAGGGAAAGAAATTATCTTAATGTTCATTACCAAGTTAAGAACCATTTTAGGGTTAAAAATGAAGCAAGAGTCATATCCACAAAAGAGAGATTCCCAAGGAAATAGTACATAAGGGTTTTCAAGTGTGGAGTAAAAAAAACACTGTTACTACAATAATAAGGGTTTCCCACATTGCCACCATGTTACACTCATCCAGTTGATATATTCATCCAAAAATATATTCTTTAGTTATTAGTCATCATCCTCCCCCATCCCTCTCAAGTTTGCTCATCACTTCAATTTAATTAACTTCATTTCACATATGTACAATGAACATATGAACTTTTCCCTCTCCATTTGTCTCCTCCATCCTTGACCTCATCCCCACAATAGATGTTCCAGCTCTCTTGTCTTCATTGTGTAAAAACTGTAAGTTTTTCAAGTGAGTTACAACATTGGAATTCTCCCCAACATATACCACAATTTAGTTGACCAATTTGTAAATGTATGTGTATGCATGTGATCCTATGCATATTTATCCTACATATATTTATAATTTAGATCTAACTTTTACATATGAAACATGTGTTCTTTGAACTGGAAAAAGATTTGGGTGAGCACCCTTGTACTCTGAGAAATTCAAACAAATATTTTAGATACAAAATACAAGTTTGCCAAAGATGATAATGTCTTAATTTTGAAAAGTCAAATGTATAGTGTCTCCATTTAGGGTGTAACACCATCTCCTCTAAGTCATCTCCATGGTTCCTTGTTTCCTGGATTGGCTGGGTCTCAGAGGTCTAGGTGGTCACTCCTTGGTTAGTTTGTCCCTGCTGGCATTTATGGGGTTTGAACTCAAGGCCTGGGCACTGTCCCTGAGGATTTCTGCTGGAGGCTAGTGCTAGTCACAGTGCCATTTCCAGTGTTTGGCTGGTTAATTAGAGATAAAAGTCTGTTGAGCCATGCTTCCAGCCTGGATCTTTGCTGGTGAGTTGGGATATGGAGTCCCAGAGGAATTTTTCTTCCCAGGCTGGCCTTGAACTGCAATCCTCAGATTGAATGAATCTTTGCCACAAAACCGTTTTTGTATTTCCAATTTAAGCAAAAAAGGAGAGCAACAGAAATAATGAGCAGAGCTTATCTGTAACTTGTTAAGAATTGACCAACAAATACTTGTTACAGTTATTTCTCTGTGGGTCTGGCTAGATCCTACAAGCGAAAAAATTTGTAACAAAGCTCAGTGGACATGAAGAAACTTTTAAAACTGTTTAACTGAATTAGCACTTTACTACTGAAGATTGAAATAAATCATTGTTAGCTCTGAATCCAAGGTGGCTTACATAATTGGAAAACAAATATTGAAAAATTGACAAACTCAAGAGTACAAAAACCATTACTTTCTTAAATGGGCATAAAGAATGACATGCTGATTTTACATTAATGTATTCCTTACTGGATTAACTTTAGACATACTTGTTTGCACCAAAATCTGAGGTACTTCTTTTTGGCTTGAGTTAAAAAAACTATCATTTCTTTTCTTTGGCTTGTGGAGTGAGGTGATCTAAGGATTGCCTCAAGGGAGATTAACTGTGATTACACTCATAGTCAGGCTGCAAGAGGCAGAGTCGTTTACTGCTTTAGGCTCATGTTACAGCTTCCATTGATAAAGATTTTTCTCTTGACAGACAGAAGAATTGATAGTTAACTTCTTTAGTCAAAAAGCAAATAACTGACACGTTGATGACAGCTTTTACATATTATAATGAGATCACTTTGAACATGTTTGGCACCAGATGTAAGGGTCACAAGAAAGGAAACCCACCACATTTTATTTAGGGAGAGCAAACTGTAGGACCACAAGAGATGGAGGCATGGGGAAATAGGGGAAGGAAGAGAAAAAGAGAGAGAGGGTGGTACTTAGGTTGAGCCAGACTATATAAGGAAAGGCAGAAGGCGGGACGAGAGGGGATGTGGAAGTCATACCTGAGAAACCTCTCATTGTGTGAGGGAGGCATGGCCAGGGCAGTTCAAGAAATGACCTCTGTGGATGAGGAAGTGACCACAGACCCTGGGATCATTTGCTGACTCACAGTAAAGTGATTGACAGTCAGGTGATTATTGGTTTCAGGCAGGTGAAGAAGAAGGAGGCAAGGGCTGCTTTCTCAGGCAGACCAAACATTTAGGAAAATGTTGAGGGTGTAAGGTACATTAAATAGGTAGGTTTCATTAGGTAGCTCATGAAGAGAATACCACATGGTATTCAAGTAGGAAAGGAAGTTTAGTTACCAAACTGCTCCCCCCCCCCCGCCATGTATGGTGGAGAGGCATGGCTAAAAAGGGTAATCCACTCCTGGGCCAGGACTTATCTAGGCCAGGGAAAGGAAGAGGTGTGGCCAGGTGGGGGAAAGGTGTGGCTACACTGCATCTGGATGTGACTTCAGATCCTGCGACCCTCCTAGAGTCAGACCTGAGAATCCTAGAGTCAGACCTGAGTATGACCTGAGACTGCCCAGGATGTGACCTAGCAGGCAGGGGAGGTAGACTACTTCCAGATGTGCCAGTTACCTAGATAACACAGATACTGGGTGGAAACTTAGGCAAGAGGTAGGAAGGAGGCTGCACAGGGCCTGCATGGCCCGGGGCAGACTTTATATTTCAGCCTTTTGATAATTATGAAAAAGGACACAGATTCTCTCTGACTACTTCCTGCTGGCAAGGGACATTGTGGTCCCCTCCAGGAGAAGCCACCAGGCAGCAACTGTCCCTTGGTGGTAGTCCTTAAATGCAGTCTTGAAGAAGTCTCATGAAGTAGGGAGGGACTGGGAAAAAAAATACTAGAAAGCGCACAAATTGCGAGAGAAAGGAGTGTTTGGGGCAGAAAATTAAATTCATAAATCTCTTAATTAAGATCTCTCTACAGTAGCTTCAAGTTCATCTTCATTTCACAATATTGGATTTCACTTGCCCTATTGTCTGGAATTCTGTTTCCACTCTAGAATGTCTAATACTTCTGCTTTCCTAATGCTAATGCATTAATTTAAATATCTCCTCCTTAGACTTTTTTTTTCCAATCCCAGGTTTTGTTTACTTATTCTGGTTTTAAAATGCTACTACAACTCATTTTGTTGCAAAGACTTGTCCAGATAACCACACATATTTCAAGACATACAAGTTATAGGGATATTATGATTCTTCTGTCTCAAGGCTTTTTTGTTATTTTTTGTAAGTTTTTTGTTGTGAAAATACTGTACAGAGGAGTTACAGTTACATGAGCAAGATAATGAGTATATTTCTTATCAAACATTGTTGCCTCCTCCTTTGTTTTCCCCTACCATCTCTTCTCTCCCATCTCCACAACTACACTCCCCCCTAACACCACCACCACTGCCTAAATTTTAAAATTCATTGTTCAACAGTGTCTTGTATATCTCAGTGTTACAATGGGTCAACCTGTATCCCTATTTAGACATTTTGTTTATTCCTTTCCCCATTCACTATTATACAATCATCAAATACAGTGAAGATAGGGGTTATACCATGGGGGAGGGACATACAAAGCAATCACATGGTACCATATAAATACATTACAAAAAACAGCAAGAAAGTAAAAACCATTTCTGTCCCTATCTTGTGGTTCATTTCACTTAATATCATCTCATCTGGTCATATGTACATAAAGTTTTTTTACATTTGTTATTGTTTTGAGACCACTGTGCAAACATACATTTGCTATTCATTTGTATGGCATTGATAAGTATCTAGTACTCATTAAATATTTTTAAGTTGTTTCATGAATATCTGAATTAACTTAGTGGAACATTAATGAGCTACTGTTATAGCTACTGTTATAGTTTGGTATAAGAAGAAGGGGAGGGCTGGGAAGTTGGCTCAGTGGTAGAGTGCTTGCCTCGCATGCATGAGGCCCTAGGTTCGATTCCTCAGCACCACATAAGCAGAAAAAAGCTGGAAGTGGCGCTGTGGCTCAAGTGGTAAAGCGCTAGCCTTGAGCTGAAGAGCTGAGGGACAGGGCCCAGGCCCAGAGTTCAGCCCCCAAGACCGGATCCAAAAAAAAAAAAAAAGAAGAAGGGGAAATGCATATATACTTTCTATTTATATTACTTTTGAAACCTAAAAAATTTGGTAAATAAAAATATTTTAAATGTATTTCTAACCCAATTTTTGCATTTTACTAAGTATTGTCAACTTTTTGAGGCAACAGAATATTAAAAAATGTTCCATAAATCCTAGTTCTACTCCCCATATCAGTAAAAAATTTTCATAAGACTGACATATAATATTCGATATTTTTAACATTCAGTCAGAAATATTTAAAAATACGAAATAATATACAAAATCCTATCTCTGTGTTATATATTAAAATTTCCCATTTCACGTTTTAATTTATAGAACATTACAAAATTACATAAGAAATATTTATTTACTCATTTTAAGTAGTCCAAGAAAAAAGATGTATTAGATATTACTGGATTTTCTAGAATTTATATTAGGGGAATTGTGGAGCTTGGGGAATTACAGGATTATGGGAACTGTGACAATTTATGGGAATTTTGAGGAAATAACATCATTTTACATTATATTTTAGTTATTTGAATAGATACTTAACATTCAAACCCCCATATGCAAGAATAAGAAATTGCAAATAATATTTAAGAGACCTACCAGAAACTGATGTAGTGGTTGCTCAGTCTCTTAATGGCAGTTTTCATTTCCTGATTTCTTAGTGTATAAATAATTGGATTAAGGAAGGGAGTGAGTACAGAGTAAAACACAGAAAGAAATTTATCTACAGAATAACTACTGAATGGGAAAGCATAGATGAAGATAGCAGGACCAAAGAAGAGAGTTACTACAGTGATATGTGCCAATAGTGTAGACACAGTCTTGGAGGATGCAATGGAGGAACGCTGGCAGATGGTGGTCAACATGATGATGTAGGATATGAGCAATAGAATGAAGCAGACCAAAGATAGAAGCCCACTGTCAGCAATTACTAAGAGTTGTAGGATATAAGTCTCTGTACAGGCAAGCTTGATGACCAGGGAGAGATCACAGAATATGCTATTTACAACATTGGGGCCACAGAAAGGTAAACCCACTATGAAAACCATTTGGCTTGTTGTATGTATGAAACCAATTACCCATGAAAGTAATAGAAGGGCAATGAGCACCCTATTGCTCATGATAGTTTTGTAGTGCAATGGCTTGCATATAGCAACATACCTGTCTATGGCCATAGCTATCAAGAGAGCCATTTCACCACCACCAAAGAAGTGCATGAAAAACATTTGGGCCATGCAACCCCATAGTGAAATGGTCTTCCATTTTCTAAGAAAGTCTGCAATAACCTTCGGTGTAGCCACAGAGGAAAGGCATAAGTCAAAAAATGATAAATTTGCTAGAAAGAAATACATAGGTGAGTGAAGATGATCATCAAATACCACAGAGATCACAATAAGGAGATTCCCCACTATGATGGCAACATAGACAAAAAGGAAGATGACAAAAAAATATATTTGAGTTTCTGAAGAACTGGAAAGTCCCAGAAGGATGAACTCAGAAATACTTGTATTTCTATTTAGTATATCCATTTGTCCATTTTCACGAGTTAATCAGATGTTATCTAAAAGGAGAAAAGAAGAAATCACAGATATTAGTGAAGCAGTAAATCTAAGCATTACTGACTGAATTAATTAATTACATGGATTCTTTTTAAAATATAACTACTTTTGTTCATTTATGTTTTACAGATTAAGATGTTTCTGATGGCACAAAAGTAAGTGGCATATATGGAGAGATTTTCCTATAATTAGAGTCTAAGTCAGAAGGACATAGGAGTATATTTATTCTCAATTCTTTTTCATCTCCATATCAGATTGGCTGAATACTTAGTTTGTCGGGATCATATAAAAGACTTCAAACTGAACAATAGAGCATCTTTTTAAATTGTCGGTGAGTTTATTGACAAACATATTTGTCAAATTTTCAATATGTCATAATGTCTTTGAGTCCTTTGCTGTAAAAATGTTACTGAAAGGATATATGCATCAGACATGTTTGAAGGGAACCAGATACTAGTAAGAAAACATGCGTATATTGCTGATTGATGTAAAATAATGTGTTGAAAAGTAATTGGTAATTGAGGTTAACCTCAAGTTGTAAATAATAATTCACCTTTTAGACATGATGCTTATTAAATCTTACAAAAATAGATGTCCTCTCAAAATATTTTAAATCTTCAGTTAATATAACCAGAAAAAATAAGTGTTATCTGTACATTCTCATATGATGTTTACAAAATTAGATAAAAAAGACTATTTACATGTGATATTTGTGATGAATTTTCACATGTATGGGTACATTCAAACTCTAAACTCTATCAGTAAGAGTAGGATATATAATGAGTGTGTGGCTCAGTGGCAGAGCACATAGCTAGCATAACATGGAATTGGTTTAATCTAATCAAAGCAGAAGAAAAGAAAATAAATTTTAAAATGCTGACCACTATAGGATCATCCACTTTTGGACCCCCACACATATATAGTGACATAAATCACTAAAAAATTCACATATTACATCAAGATTATCTTTATAAAAGTAATTTGCCTTGTTTAGAGATTTTTTCACAATCATTTTTATCTATGGACCATTTAACCTTAAGATTTTTTGTTGTTGATGTTGGACATGGTGCTTGAACAGGTCGTGGGCCTGGGCGCTGTCCCTCAGCTCTTCAGCTCAAAGCAAGCACTCTACCACTTAAGCCAAAGCACCACTTCCAGTTTTCTGGTGGTTTATTGGAGATAAGTGTCTCACGGACTTTCCAGCCTGGGCTGGCTTTGAACTGCGATACTCAGATCTCAGCCTCTCGAGTAGCTAGGATTACAGGCTGAGCCATCAGTGCCGAGCTAACCTCAATATTTTTTTCTTAACACATATTTTTATTGCAAAGATACTGTACAGAGGGGTTACAGTTACATGAGTCCATTTTCTATCGAGCATTGTTACACTCTCTTTTATTTTTCCCCTACCATCCCTTTCCTCCCCACCTCTCCAACTCTTCCCTCTCCCCCCCTCCAAAGTTGTAAAGTTCGTTTTTCAGCATAGTATCTTATACATCTCATTGTTACAATGAGTCATCCTGTATCCTTGTGCCAGCATTTTGTTATTTCCCTTCCCCTCCTCAAATTATAAAACTGTGTATACAGATGCAGGATACCGGAATCAAATACAGTGACAACATAGATTGTACCATGGGTGAAGAACATACAAAGAAAGAAAAAAATCACATTGTACATTATAAGTACATTGAAAAGAACAGCAACAAAGATAAAACCTCTTGTCTCTATGTCCACCTACTCACTGAGGTAGACTCAGCTAATCTGCTGAAATTTTGAAGAATAAATACATGTAATGATGTCAACATACAAGCTTCGTTAAATCATTTGATCCAGCGAGTCCTCTTTTGGTTCTTTCATTTAATTCTTATTGTAGATTTGTAGTTCATTTCTGGAATATTTCTTGTCTTTATCAGAGTGTAAAAACTACCTACAATCATTGTAATTGAAAAAAATGTATGTAGATTTGTACTCTTAGAATAAGAGAATTTGTGTGTGTTAATGTGATGTTCATACACATATATGCACATGTTGTGTATGTAAGAATATTACATTCAGCTGTGGATTCTTGGTCTTCTGTTTATATGCAAGACGTATTAACAAGTACTTTTGAACATGAAACTACAAAATAATTTGAAGCTGTCTGTTCTATGAGATTTTTTCAGCTGAATGATTATTTAAATATTTAGCTCACAATCTTTTCATAGCAATTTTAAATTTTACCATGTATTCCTTCTTTAAAAGCAGCATTAATATAATTCTGTGATTTAAAAAAATATAATTCAGTCTTACTATTTATTATTTAAAAACAATTAGATCACTAAAGCTAAAACCAAACAGTGATTTCCTTATGTGATACAATAACACAAAGTATATCTGTATCAACACCTCAGTCTCACCAATAAAAGCAAACAATTTTAATCTATCTAAGTCCTTTTTCCTTAGAAGGATGAATTTGGCCTTGATTTATGGACGTTTTTCCAATATTAACACAAAACTCCTAGTTTTCAAATTAAAAGGAAGTAATTTGTTTTAGTTTACTTTACCTCATCACAGTCCTAGTTTTCTTTTCCATTATTTATTGTTTATGACTTATTACAGTAACTAATAAAAGTATGTACAGTAATTTAACCGTCTAGGTAACTTACTAGATTGCTCCAGAACTAAGACTTTTATGAAGTTCTGGGTGCTTAAAAATTATCATCCGGTAATATAATTTTATGCTCTGTTTCAAAAGACAACAGTATTTAAATGGATCTTTTGATAAAGGAGAAAAGTAATTTGATTGCTGTGGATTCCTCAGAGACTAGTAGTAGGACCCAAAGAAACACAGGCTTCATGGTTTCCCTCATTTGTAATAATTAGTATATGTATAGGATAGCCCTAGCAGAGGATCATAACAGCTCAATAGCTATGCACAAATGACCATATAAGATTAATGTTGATGGAAATGAACTCCAAGCTATGGAAAAAAGAAAAAATGAATAAGGAATGTAAAATATCCCTTCTGCCATTATAGAGAATAAGATATTACTATTTTCATCTATCATATTGGTGGGATACTAAAGACAGACACAACAATCTTGTTTCAGGACAGTGAACTATAGGCAAATCACAGGATTTTCTTATCAGTCTCATAATTTTGTTTGCTACTTAGGTAAAATAATGATGGTTTTCTTTCTACTCATTTTTGTAGTAGTTTCAAGGTCTGGATTTACTTTGAGTTCTTTGATCAATTTGAATTAGTATTCGTGCAAGATGACAGAAATCGTTTTATTCTGCGTAAGGATGTCAAGTTGTCTCACCCCCATTTGTTGAAGAAGCTGTCTTTTCTTCAACATAGTTTTCATTTTCTCAATAAAAATTAGAAGCCATGAGACCTCTAGTCTGTTTCATTGGTCCTTGGGTCTGTTTTTGTGCTCAAACCAGGCTGTTTTTTTAATATCTATCTAGTAAAGTTTCAAGTCTAGATGGGTGAGACGTACAGAATCTGGTTTTTTTTAATAGTTTTTTTTTGTTTTGATTTTGCTTTTGTTTTTCTTCAAGGATACCTTTAGCTATTTGGGCCCTTTTGTAATTCTATATGGCCAGTTTCAAATATCAATTAATCCAGTTCACAAACATGAAATGTCTTTTAACTTCCTAGGGTCTTCTTCAATGTTTTTCTTCAAAGTTTTATAGCTTCATTGTAGAAAGTATTTACTTACTTGGTTAGATTTATTACTAGACTTTGTTTTCTTGAGACCATCCCAACAGAGCTGATTTTCTAATTTCCCCATCTACTCATTGTTGGTATTCAGAAAAGTCAATGGGTTTTGTGGGTTGATTTTACTTCTGCTGCTTTGCCAGAATTATCAGCTCTAGAAACCTGAGATGGGGTCTCTAAAGTCCTTTGGATATAAAATCACTTCATCTGTAAATAGGGATAGGATAACTTCCTTCCTAATTTGGATCCATTTAATCTCACCTTGTTCTAGCTATGAATTTCAGTAGTATATTGAATAGATGTAGAAAGAATGGATATCCTACTCTTATTCCAGATTATAAAAAAATTTATCAATACCGCTTGTCTTTTTAATAATCAAGTTTTAATTTTATTGATTCTTTGTATCATGCTGTTAGTCTCTAGTTCATTGATTTCTGTTCTAATGATTATCATTTTCACTTTTGGTTTGGGAATTCTTTCATTGGTGTTGTACAGTGGCTCTTTTCTGGTCTAGTCTATTGAATCTTTTAAAAGCTCGTTGCACCTGGATAGGTTTCCTGCTATTCCTCTTTGAATAGGTCCTCAGTTATCCTCATCTCCTCTTCATCACGTATGATCCAGATTTTAAAAACTTCTATCATAATTCATAGATTTTTGATATGGTTATTTGTTCCCTCTCTACTATGTCTACTCTTTTCAATCCTAGTTCTGTCTTATGTACCACTGGAGAGATTTTCCACTTTATTTTATGTATTGTCTCTTTCAGATTGATAGTTTTTCAGGATTTCTATCTCTTTTTTGCTTCTTTTTTATTGTCAAGGTGATGTACAGACGTGTTACAGTTACAAAAGAAAGGTAATAAATACATGTCTTGTCAAACTTGTTACCCGTTTCCTCATTTTGCTCCTATTTTGCCAGCTCCCCCAATTCTATCTCTTTATTGAGAAGTGTTTTTTCATGTCTTGACTTGATGTCTTCATTAATTTGTTTACATATGCCTTTAAAACTTTTTGCCTCTAAGTTGTTGTACAAAGAAGTTGCCACTTAATGAAGTAGTATATGAATAGTAATAAATGTAACCCCTTTCATTATTCTACCCATCCCTCTTAAACCCATCCCTTTCCCCAATTTTTTTATTTTGTAGAATATGTATTAAATTGTATGCCTTTTTCATCTCTTTTAGCAGATAGCTGTATTCTCTTTAAACTCAGTAACTCTTGTGTTTTGTTGTTGTTTTTCTTTCTTTCTTTTTTGGTCTGTTGTAGGGCCTGAAATCTGGGTCTGGGTGCTGTCCCCAAGCTCTTCCGCTCAAGGCTCTCCCAGTTGAACCACTGTGCCACTTCTGGCTGTTTCTGCTTATGGGGTGCTGAGGAATCAAACCCAAGGCCTTATGCATGCAAGGCAAGCACTCTACCACTGAGCCACCTTCCCAGCCCCTAAATTCATTAACTCTTTACATTCACGTGGATTTTATTTAGCATTTTAATTGTGTTTTTATTAAAATTCTTTATTTCATTGCTTGCAAATTCTCTTGTAGAGATCTTTTATTGAACAACTTTTTCCTGTCCTGGGGCTTGAACTCAGGAACTGGGCACTATCCCTGGTCTTTGCTCAAGGCAACATTCTATTACTTGAGCCATAGTTCTACTTTGTGTTTCTCTTTGATAGCTTATTAAAGATAAACGTCTCATATATTTTCTTGCCCATGATGATGTTGAACCACAATCCTCAGATCTTAGATTCCTGAATACCTAGGATTACATGTGTGAGCCACACAGTGCCTGGCTTATGGAAGATTTTTATCAACAGTCTTTTTATGAAAATTAAACTTGTTGAACAATGGCAAGTAAGTCTTTCTGTTAGTAGTAAATGTTTATAGTTTTATTTGTAAATGCTTCTCAATCACATTAATACTGTTACTTTGTTTTCCATTGCTGCTTTGCAAAAAAAATCCCACTTTGCTGATTGAATTATACAAAGAATGTAATTATCAGTCCAATCCTTTTAAATAATTGCTTTAATATCTAGACTCTAGAAATCAAAGTCAAGACACATACATTTTATCTTGCTCTCTGCATCTGCTAAATTTCCTTGCAAAGTTTCCTTTTGTTCTTGTTCTAAGTCTTTAACATGGCTTCCATCAAATCTCTCACTTTTAAAGCTCAATCCACAGTGGTTTATCAAGTTCAGGGTTCTCTACTTAAGAACTCTAATCAGTGCTATTTAGGAAAGACTCAGGGTTGGCAATTGTTCAATGTAGTTTACCCACATGGAATAGATTTCAGGTGTTTATTTTTTCTTACTGTATTCCACTTGTTATTTTCTTTTTAGAAATATTTAGTTATAAATGCTTTTACAAATTTAAAATATTTTTATCCAAAGGGTTTTAAGGAGTTGAGTGTATTATACCAAAAAACATAAAAATCTTGGAAAATTTTTATTATATAGACTTTGACCCCACCCACCAGTGGTTCCATATTTTACCTTATAAATGACTAAGATTCCTATAATGTTAGGTGTTTTATAATATGATTTTAATTTTTGATGTGGCAGCAAAATTCATAAATAATGTTTTAATTTACTTACTTTTCTATTCCATTTACTTCTACTTATCATGTATTAGATTAATACAAAGACTTTGAAAATGTAAAGTGATGATACATTCTACAAAATGAAAGCATACATTTTGGGTTTTACCTTTATTAATGTTTTAAAGTCAAAAGAGCATACTCACGCACAGCTCTAGAATTCAAAAAACGCTCTGCAATTCTGTTGAAATTATCTACCATTGCTTCTATCCATATCAGTTAACATCATCACTAAGAATATACATGTACTCTTTTATGGTATTTCCTCACAAATAAAAATACATTAACTAAAGGCAAGTAGTCTCGGGCTTTATATGTTTATTTTGTTCCATGCCTCGCTATCATTGTTAAAGATACTTTAATGCCTTTAACTGCAAACTTAAAGTGGTTTACTGTTAATTTTACTACATTGGTCATGATTTTAACATGGAAAGTAAAATAGTATAAAATCAATTCAATTTGTCTTACTCTGGAGATAAAATTGTCTTAATTATATAAGGTTAAACCTAGAACTTTTATATGTTGCTGATATCCTGCAAATGTAATTTTTTCATAGCTTCTTGCAGTCTCTGATTTCACAGAGTATATATAAGAAGATTCAGTAAAGATGTAATAAAAGTGTAAAAAAATGCCAAGGTTTTATTGCTTGCAAAACTACTGAATGGCCAGTCATAAATCAAGATATAGGGCCCAAAGAACTGAGTAAAACATTTTGAGAAATATTTGAATATTAGTCTTAGGGTGACATCAAATAGAAACTAATTTTTTATCTTGTCCTTTGTCATTGGATTACATAATACCTTGCTAGTAACTATTAATTTTATCATTGTTATTTGTGCTTATTTTGTAGAACTTGTAATTTTTAAAAATATTTTAAATTTACATACAAAATATTTTGTGCTTATTACAAATTCGTCAGATTTTTTTTCTGATTATAAATATATCACTATAAAGGCTTTTACAATTCACAGACATCTGAAATTAGAACTGAATATATTATCATATTTCTTTTAACATCTATTTTTCTAAAAAGCAACCACTATTCAAATATAATTATTTACCATAATGCTCTGTCATTTAAAGTACAGAATTAAATAACTTTTAATACATTTAGAGTTGTAGAACTGTTCCCAGGCTATAAACTTCAAATACATTTTACTCTGCTTTTCTGAGTTTTCCGTTTAACTATTTCAGCTTATCATTCACTTTGTTGTCATAAAACACTAAATTAAACTCAATTATATGTTACATTTCATGTGAAAATTTCCATGGGTACAAATAAAGGCAGGAATAAAAGAGCAGCTTTGTGTCAGGTAGTTTAAATATTAGAATGTGTATCAAACGGACAGACTTGTTAAGAATTCTTTATTTTTGATTATTTGGGTGGTATTATAAGAAGCTTTAAATTGTAAATTGAAAAATCCCAATCTAAGTAGTGGTGTTGTGGCTCAAGTGGTAGAGTGCTTGCCTTGAGCTGAAGAGATGAGGGACAGCACCCAAGCCCAGAGTTAAAATCCCACAACCAACAAAAAATCCCAATCTAAAGATGGGACAATTCTAATTAATATTTTTTTTCATTTGAGCACTTACTACTATGCATTTAAGACATATCAAGAACAAAAGTTCTTGAATAGATGTTACAATGGATGACCCATTGTAGTAATGATATGTATAAGACAGTATGTTGAAAATGAACTTTACAACTTTTTGGGAGGGGTGTGGAAGAAGAGGAAAGGGAGGAGTTCGGGAGGTGGGAAGGAAAGGGATGGTACGGAAAAAATAAAGCAGGGTGTAACAATGCTTGATAGGAAATGGAATCATTAACTTGCTCGTGTAATTGTAACCCCTCTGTACAGTATCTTTACAATAAATATATATGTTAAGAAAAAATATACAAACAACAAAATAACAACTGATCTAATTAATAACTAAATGAATGGTTTTCAAAGGATAAAATGGCCAATGGCCCCAAATCTTTAGCTATTAGGAAAATGCAAATAAAAAATTAAATTAAAATGCATAACAATGAATTCTGGCAGAGATGAACCCAATAGGAAACCCTATATACATTGTGGAAATTCAGTTACAATCAGAAACAGTATGGAGTTGCCTCAAAACATAAATATCACAGTATCATCCAGCTATAGCATTCTTGGAGGTATATCAAAGTAAAGTTGGTTTGCCATAGAAATTGTGCGCAGCCATCAACCATAAACATACCAATTTCATATGATCTTGGAAGTTAAGCAGTATTATATCTTGTTAGTACTTGGATAAGGATTATAGCACACTCATGTTTAATGGATCATTATTTAAAATAGCCAAGTCATAAAATCATCTCAAATGTCCATCAATAGATCAATGGTTAAAGAACATGTGGAATAAACACACAATTTATTCTATTCAGCCTTAATGAAGAATGAAATTTTGTCATTTGCAGGGAAAGTGATAGATATTGAGGTCATCATATTAAGATTAATAAACCATCTTATAAATATGTTTGAAACAATAGCAAGAAGGAAAAAACCATTTGGGTCCTTATCTTGGGGTTCATTTCAACTAACATCATCTTATCGGACCATTTCTGCCTGTCTCAGATATATACTAGTTATTGCAAATAAGGGAAACACCCTATTTTCACTGTATTTGATGTTGATATAATTTGTGGAGGGGAAGGGAAAAAACAAATTGTTTAAATAGGGATACAGGTGGACCAATTGCAACAATGAAATGTCAAGACGTTATGTCGAAAAACGAACTTTACAACTTTGGCGCTGGGTGCGGTGAGGGGAACGGTGGGGGGAGATGGGAAGGGATGGAAAGGGGAAACAAAGGAGGAGGCAACAATGCTTGATAAGAAATGTACTCATTACCTTGCTCATGTAATTCTAACCCCTCTGTATGGTATTTTCAGCACAATTATGTTTAGTGAAGCATTATTCACCATAGCTAAGATATATAACCAACCCAGATGACCCTCAGTAGATGAATGGATAAAGAAAATGTGATCTCTCTCTCTCTCTCTCTCTCTCTCTCTCTCACATACACACACACACACACACTCACACACACACACACACACACAATGGAATTCTATGTTTTCATCAGAAAGAATGACACCCCCTCATTTGTTAAGAAATTGAAAGACTTCGAAAAAATCATATTAAGTGAAATAAGCCAGACCCAAAGGTACTATAGTTTCCCTTATTCACAATAATTAGTGTAGATCTAGGATAATCTTATCAGATGAGCAGAAAAGTTTAAAAGCTATGTACATACAACCATATAAGTTGATGCTATGTGAAATGAAGACAAAGATATGGATACACGTATTTTTCCTTGTTGTTTTTCATGTATTATGTGATATTTTGTTTGTTTGTATGTTCTTCCCCCTAAGGTATATCCCCAGTTGTCACTGTATTTGATTTTGGTATCCTGCATCATGTATATACATTTATCTAATTTGAGGAGGAAAAGTGGAATAACAAAATGCTGAAACAAGGATACAGGAGACCCATTGCAACAGTGATACTCAAAAAACACAATGCTGGAAATGAACTTTCAACTTCAGAGGTGGGGGAGGAGTAGAGGAGGTAGGGGAGGACAGGAATAGTAGGAGAATAACAAAGGAGAGGGTAAAACTGTTCAATAAGAAATGTACTCATTACCTTACTCATGTAACTATAACCCCTCTCTACATCTTTACAGTAAATAAAATTTTAAAAAACACAAAGCAGAACAATATTACAACTATGCCATATTACACTTGATAGCAATATAAATCATTTAAAAACTTTTTTGGTAGTTTGAAATATAGTATTATCAGTTGGTTTCCACAATCTGAATAGTCAATTGACTTAAAAATATTCATTTAAAAGACTTAGTGGAGGCTATATATCGATGTTAATTGTATATGTGTGGGCTTCAACTCTTAACTAATATTCTATTCTTCAAACATATAACACTGTCTTCATTACTGTAGGATTTATATTAGATTCTGAGTTCTGGTGTTGTTTAATTTAGAATAGTAATATTATCATTGTTATGTGTATATTATATATTACTGGTGCTTAATATTATAATTGATCTAGAATGTGTATTCTATATCTCAAATTTCTGGAAACATTTTAGGTTCAGCTCTCAATTTCCTTAAATGTAATTGGTAAGGACATTGAGTTTTTAATAGATCAATAGGGGATCAATTTTTATATACATATAGACTTACAGTAAACAAAATATATTAATTTTTGTAATATTCAGTTTTAGCATACAATTTACTTAGATTTTTCAAATACTAATATGCTTGATTTATGAATTAATATGTTTACTTGCCTACATAGTTATATACTTACAGTATGTTATATATATTTTTACATATCCTCTAATACATTATATATATTTATATACTGTATAGCTGATAGTATATATTTTATAGAGAGTATTTATAATAGCTTGTGCAATCATAATTTCAATCATCCTTAACTTTCTTCACAACTCTGTACACAAACTTGATTTGTTTTAGCTTACTTAATTCTATTTGGAAAATAGAATAAGTGTACTATGAATCTCCCTATCTTCAAAATCTGATCAAGTTCTTTCTCTGCCTTTGGCAAGAATCTTGCTAAATCAGTTTATATTTTCACTCACTGACACCCTTAGAGATTTCCAACTTGCTTTTCCATAACCATTCCATCCATTTTTCTGGATATAAGTCCCCAACTCTCTTATGTTTGTAGTTGTGGTCAGTTCTATGCTAATATTCTTTTTCTCCTCTTGTAGGAATTTAAATAAAAATCATATTGACAGTTTTACCAAGTACTAAGTAATTTTTTCTTTACTATATATTTTAGATATATTCTGTATCTATATCTATATCTATCTATCTATCTATATTCCTTCTCAGTAATATCTTTGTTCGATTTGTAATAATTGTGTTGAATTCATTAAATGAAAAAGAAACAGTTTCATCTTCTTTTCTCTAAACGATAATACATAATAAGATTGGTCTATTTACTCCCTATAGGAACTTTTAAGCTGTCCTGATAAAGACCCCTTGTACAATTTAATTCATGATATATAAAAATGCATTTAAAGAACTCTGTGTGGAATGAATCATCCATTATCTTTCCTGACATTCCATTTGTGCTTTCTGAAGATTATCAGATAATGGTTGGGGATTCTCAGCTATTTTTACTTCTACTGAAATTGTTGGATATAATTTCCTTCTTATTGTCTCAAGAATTTACTCAATTGGGAATTCATCCCCCAATTCCTTGTCTCCTTAGTCATCAGTATCCATAATTTATCTTCCATATCTATTATGTAGGTTAATGGGATCACACCATAGATGTGCTTTTATAACTACGTTATTTCACTTAAGCATAATGGTTATAAAATTCACTTACATTGTACCAGGTATATTTTTTACAATTGAAGAAAATTCTGATATATGGCTACATCATATTTTATTTTGTTCATTCCTTTATCAATTAACAGACATTTTTCTTTTTTCCATTTACAGACTCTAATGAATAATGCTACTATATACACGCATGAGCAACTTTTATGTGAAAATGTGTTTTCATGTTCTTGTAGTATATACTTAATGGTAAAATTTCTATCACATGTTAATTCTTTTTAACAATTTGAAGAATAGATTTGTTTTCCAAAGGGGACAGAGTATTTTTCATAACAACGTCATTTCAATTTCTTCTCTTTTTTAAACTTTATTTTATTGTAAAGGCAATGTACAGAGGGGATACAGTTACATTAGTAAAGAGATGAGCAAATTTCTTGTCAAATGTTATTACCCCCCCTCATTTTTTTCTCCCACACACAATATATTTTTCTCTTATTTATGTTAGACATTATAGAGAAGTTGTCTAATTTTTATTGTGATTTTAATGTTCATTTCTCTGGTGTTATTTACCTTTTGTTTGTTGGTAATTTATCTTTTTTTGGAATAGGAGAAATATATATGTCAATTTTTTGCTATGATTTTGTTTGCTTTTCTTATTTAATTGGATGTTTTAAAATATTTTCATACAGTTCACTTATTAGATAGATTGTTAATATTTTTCCAACCTGTAGATTGCTGTTTTACACTTTTGTTTATGCCCTTGGAATTTTAAATTTTTGATGAAATCCACTTTATTTTATTTTCATAATTTTTGCAGTCATATCTAAGAAATTATCATCTACACATAGTTCCAAATCTTACCTTTGTGTTTACCCATTACACATTTTATGGTGCCTATGAATTATGCAAAGTGGTCATATTTGAATACACATTTACAATGAGCTTTAACAACAATGTGTTTAACAATAAATCAAAAAGTTCTTATAATGCAATCAAGTTGGCTTCATTTTAGATATGAAAAAAAGGATGAACTTTACAACTTGGTGGGGGGTAATGGGAAGAAGGAAAAGTGAGAAGAAAAGAGAGTGGGTAACAATGCTTGACAAGAAATGTACTCACTATCTTATGTATGTAACTGTAACCCCTCTGTATATCATCTTGACAATAAAATTAAATTAAAAAAAGAAAAAATGATTCAGTATATTTAAGTCAACCAACAATATGGTACACAAATCATAAAAATAAATGTAGAAAAGTATCTGATAAAATTCAACATCCTGTCACAACAAAAGTACATAGAGACTATGTATTATAAACATATAATAAGCATTTGTTGTAAATGGGGAAAATTAAAGCATTATTTATCTTTATTCATAATGTAGATAATTTTCAAACTTGTATGTTTATTTGTTGTTTGAATATAGAAATCTACTGACAACTAAAAACTAGTTAAAAATAAAAGCTCCTGTAGCAATATGAAATATTCAAATGTCACATACTTCATTAGGCCTAAGTTATTTCATAATCACTTTTTACATTGAATTCTTATTATTTCTGAATATATAATTTCTTATCAAACAATTTAAAAATATTATTTCCCTAAAACAGTTAAATCTACATTTAGTGTTTGTTAATTATTCACACAATACATTATCAAATAATACATTTCAAAGATGGCTAAAGCAATGTTTCAAAAGAAGAGAACAATGAAATATAAATTGCTAGAAAAAAGAAACATTTCAGAATATGGAATAAAAGAAACAATAGAGTTAACTTAATTAGTATAGCAGTGGAATGATGTAGCCTACTAAAATTCTTTTAGCTAAATAAGAGGAAAACAGGCATTATGCAGTGAAATAACTGTTTAAACTATTGGGAAGTGTATTTAAATTTGCATTCATAATTTTTCTTTCTTCTATTTCTATATGATGAATAATTTTCCTGTTGTCAAATAAAACTACATAGAAAATACTTTTGATAAATGTATTTAAATTTAATTTTTTAGGTTTTCACAGTACTATTAAAGCTTTTAAATGTGTTCTATATTGTAGGTAATGTGTTAAGACAGGAACTTTGATGAGCAAGAATTGCAGAAGGTATTATGTGTAACAGTGGGTCAGATAAGAAATTAAGTAATGTTCTGCTATTCATTTATGCCCTTTACAGGATGGCATTCACAGTTTAAAGGGAAGCGATGCATAAAAGAAATTATATACAATCACCAAAGGGACTCGAGACATATAACTTATTTTTGGAATGTATATCTTAACTTTTTGTCAGTCATGGGGACTGAACTATGGGCTTGGGCACTGTTCCTCAGCTCTTCAGATCAAAGCTAATGCCTTACCACTTGAGGCACAGTGCCACTTCTGGCTTTTTTCTGCTTATTAGGTGCCGAGGAATTGAACCCAAGGCCTCATGCATGCGAGGCAAACACTGAGTCAACTTCCCAGCCCTATATCTTTTAGCAGCTCATGCAAGCTAATAATTACCTATAGGAAATGATGTTCATGTACTGTTACACAAGTCTCCCTGGACAATTTCATGTGTAAGCTATACAACTCTTGGGGAATGTAAAATGGAAAAGATTCAACAACTTAAATGCTTTAATCATATGAGCAATAGTGTGAAATTAAATTAGAAATCTTATAGCAGGCCAGAAAGATTATCTGAACTTGGGGAAAAAAACACTTGCTACTCACAAAGAAAGTATTCGGAGAACTAACTATAACACTAAAAATTTTGCATCCAAATCGATCAGTTACCTAGAGTTCATATATTACTAAAAGTTTCAATGGTTGAAATCATGGAATCATATAAGAGTTGATGTCTAATCTGTGTATATCATAGTAAAAAGCAAATAATAAATGTAATGGGATGACTTGGAAAAAATTATATTAAGCCAAGTAAGCCAGACACAAAGAAACATAGATTGCATGGTTTCCTTCATTTGCAGTAATTAGAATATGCCCATAAATCTACAGGTAAATACAATGGAAAGTAAAAGTCAAAAAATTACACTTGGACATAAATTAATTAATTAAATTAATTAAACAGGACTGTAAACATGCACATAATAAGACCAAAGAAGGATATCTTTATGAAAGCATCACAAAGGTTCAATAGCTACGTGCATATGGTCATATAAAATGATGTGTATCAAAGTAACAAAAAGTAAGGAGGTGCTTCTTTGCTGAGCTTCCTATCAATTGAACACTTTTTTGTAGTAGTAAAACCTCGTACTGTCAAGTTCCTTCCAAGTTTGTGTCATTATTCCTAAATGTCACCCTAATGTCCTGAGAAATTTATATCAATTTGGGGGATCATCTGGAATGGTTTATGTCACTCCAAAGGAGTCCTGGGAGTCTTTCTGTAGGAGGAATTGTCTAGATGCTGTATTGCAGCAATTCCAGATCAGGCTAAACCACGTTCCCTCCTGTCTGATAAATTCAAATCTAAAGTTAATCCACAAAATGGAGACCAAGGCTAAGCAGATACCTTGATGAACAGGTAAAAACTGGAAAAATTGGCTGTTTGGTAAAGTATTTTCAGAGGTGGATTGTGTGTGACAGAGATGTGTTCTTTTGTTCTCCTGGTAGGGAAAAAGAAAACATTGAAAACAGAGGAAGCAATCATGGGTATTCAAGTAGCCTCCAGTCTATTTCCAGGGGTGAGAGGGAAAGGGGTGATGGGGGGAGTCTAAAGGGGATGAAAAGAAAGCTCCGGTAAGGGGGTTGAGTGCACAGAAAAATGTAGTCAAAAAGTCCTACTGAAAATAGAAATAAGCATTCTAGGCATAGCGAAAACAAGCTAAATAAAGCTGAAGAGGCTCTTTTGGGGTATACCTTGATACTCCATTGGAAAGAATGTTGAAGTAATGGTCTATTAGAGTATACTCTAAATTAATACTGGGCAATGTAGCTCACACCTATAAGGCTGAGTTCTAGGCTGGGCGAAAGAAGCTCACACTTGTAATCCTAGCTACTCAGGAGGCTGAAATCTGAAGATCATGGTTCAAAGCCAGCCTGGAAGGAAACTCTGTGAAACTCTTATCAACAATAAACTACTAGAAAACCGGACGAGTTACTGTGGCTCAAGTGGTAGAGTGCTTGCCTTGAACTGAAGAGCACAGGGACAGTGCTGAGGCCTAGAGTTCAAGCCCCATGACCAACCAAAAAAATGGCTGAGATCTGAAGATTGTGGTTTGAAGCCAGCCCAGGGAAGAAGGGTTGTGAGACTCTTACTTGAATAAAAAGCCAGAAATGGTGCTATGGCTCAAGAGGAAGAACAGTGGTCTCAGAGGGACTAACCTATGACCAGAGGAAGATGGTGGAGGAGAAACTGAAGGCTAAACAAGCTCTCATATAGAAAGCAGTTTTAGTGTTCCAGGGAACAGTATTAGGCCAGAGAATCACACCAAATATGCCATTACAGTACAGAGAGTTTTCTCAGAGAGGGAAAATCCAGGCAGCTTGATCAAGGAGACAGATCTGAGCACTTGCAGATAGATGTGTGTATGGCAGCTGTGGTGGTGGCTTTGGCCACCATACCAAGAGAAAAAGTCCAGGACGAAGATGCCAGATGCTGAGTGGGAGCAGATTCTACTCACAACCAGCAAGAACTGTCAAGGAGCAGATATCTTCATCCTGCTGATCACAGACCAGGGACGGCGCAGGAATCAAGAGTCTGTCTTGAGTAGAACCGTGACATCTTCACTCCTTCTCATGGAAGGCAGCTCCCCCCCCCACCATGGGAGAAGATCTCCATCTTTGATACTGACAGAGGCCAGGCCAAGCAGCTAGCTCCAACTCAGGCCTTGGAAGAAAATAATTGGAGCCATTACCAGGTCATGGGAACCTGACATGACCTGCCAGGCTCAGCTTCACCCAGGGGAAAGTCACCCAGGCCAGGCAGAGGAACTCTGCCCCCAGAGGAGGGGCTTTCTCTACTGGGTAAACAGAGCCAGAGGCTGCCCCTCCCCACTGCAGCCTAGAAAACAATTGAAACTCAGTAAACATAAACCCTGAGAATGGCAACAGGCTGGGTTCTGTGAGTGTCTCAGGAGCTAGACCATCAGGGAAAAGCTGCTGTTTGCTGAAAGGCCTCAACACTAGCCAGAATGTAGCCTCATCATAGCAACTCCAAACTAGAAGAAACAGCTACCTCCCTCTTCTGTGATACTCAAAGCAGATATCCTTCCCACTGAACTAGCCTGGGAGGAGGATCATAAAGTCCTGGGTAAGGTAAAGCTGTCTGCCTTCTCAAACAAACTGACTTAAGAAACCAATCAAACCACAGGAAAACCAAACACTACAAGCAGACAGAGACTCCACCAAGAGACTGGTTACAGACACAGGGGAGATACAATATCTAAACTCCCCTCCACAAAAAAAAAACTCAAAGAACTCTTTTTTGTACCCTTTTTCTTTTCTTAAAAATTTTGTTTTATATTTTTTTCATAATTATTATTTTAGATATATATGTATGTGTGTACTTTTGAAAATGTCTTTTAATATTTTGGTCCTTTTTATCTTTTTCTCTTTCCTTTTTTCTCTCTTTCTTACTTTTTGCATGGCTTAATTGCTATTCTGCTCATCCCCAATGTATACCTTATCCCCGATTGTGGACATACTTAATCCAGAATTTTATTACCTAATTCACAGCCTCTTAGGCTTAACTTCTTTAATAATAGTGTTATCTCTTTATACCTATATTATTTTCAAGTATTTCAATTTTAAGAATTTTTATTTTTTATTTTTTCATGTTTCTTCTTTATCTCTCCCCTTTTATCCTATTCTTTACTTCTCTCAATATAATTTCCTTATACTTACATAATTTTAAGTGTTTCATTTTTTAAATTTAAATTTTTGTTTTTCCATTTTTCTTGTTTTTTTAATCTCTCTCCTATCATTCTGTCCAATCCATTTCCCTCTCTGGGATTAGGACTTGGTTAAATCCCCTGTCCTTTTCTCTCTCCACATCCCTCTAATCCTATTTTCCCCACAATTTTCACTAAACCTAATAATTTCTGGCTTGCTGAATCCCTCTTTGGTGTTCTTATCACATTAATCCATAGTTTTTTGGTGTTTAATAGATTGTATCTGTTGAACTAGATTGCAGCCATTTTGACTGGACTCTGATGCTTGCCTTAAAATAGTGTTCTAGCACAAAATTGGTGTTACTTTCATACCAAATGGGCGGAACAAGCTAGAGAAAAACAAGAAAGATGGCAAGTCCGGGTATCTCAAATTCCACTCATGATAATCAGGTAACAGAACAGTTAATGAATAATCCAGAGGATAGTTTCCAAAAAGCTATACAAACACTACTGGAAAACATGGTAAATGAAAAGATTGAAAACCTGGAAAGCACTCAGTGTGAATGTGATAGAGATTGGGAGATCTTCACTAGCCATACAATGGACAAGGGTCTCATATCTAAAATATACCTGGAACTCAAAAAATTAAATCCCTCAACAACAAATCTTCAAAGAAATAACTGCCCAATAAATAAGTGGGCTAGGAGCTAGAGGTTTACCCCAGCAGAAGGGCGCCTGCCTGGCACACACAAGGCCCTGGGTTCGGTCCTCAGTCCTGGAAAAACAAACAAACAAATAAATAAATACATAGACTAAACACTTAAAAGAAAATTCTCTGGAGAGGAAAGAAGGATGGCCAATAGACATATGAAGAAATGCTCAACCTCTCTAGCCATAAAAGAAATGCAAATCAAAACAACATTGAGATTCTACCTCACCCCAGTTAGAATGACTATAATCAAGAACTCGAATAACAACAGAGGCTGGAGGGGATGTGGACAGAAGGGTACCTTACTGCATTGTTGGTGGGAGTGTAAACTTGTTCAACCACTTTGGAAAGCAGTATGGAGGTTCCTCAAAAGACTCCACATAGAGCTCCCCTTTGATCCAGCAATCTCACTTTTGGGCACTTACCCAAATGTTGACAAACAAGACCACACTAAAGCTACCAGCACTACTATGTTTATTGGAGCATTATTTACCATAGCTAATATATGGAACCAACCCAGATGCCCCTCAGTAGATGAATGGATCAAGAAAATGTGGTATATGTACACAATGGCATTCTATGCCTCCATCAGAAAGAATGACATTGCCCCATTTGTTAGGAAATGGAAAGACTTGGAAAAAATTATATTAAGTGAAGTAAGCCAGGCCCAAAGAAACATAGGTCCCATGGTTTCCCTTATTTGCAATAACTAGTATATGTCTGAGTCAAGCAGGACAGTTCAGATAAGTTGATGTTAGTTGAAATTACCTCAAGATAAGTAGTCAAACATTTTTGCTTTCATGCAATTGCTTCTAACATATTTATAAGATTATTTCTTTGTTGCTTTGTATGTCCCTCCCCCACGGTATAACCCCTGCTTTCACTGTATTTGATGTTGGTATAATTTGTGGAGGGGAAGGGGAAAAAATCGTTTAACTAGGGATACAGGTGGAGCCACTTCAACAATGAGATGCACTAATTGTTATATGGAAAAACGGACTTTACAACTTTGGCGGGGGCAAGGGTTGGGGGTGGAAATGGGGAGATAGGAAGGGATTGGAAGGGGAAACAAAGGAGGAGGCAACAATCCTTGAAAAGTAATGTTCTCATTGTCTTGCCCATGTAATTGTAACCCCTCTGTATGGTATTTTCACAATAAAAAATAATCTTTTTAAATTTCAGGTAATGGCAATTATATATTTTTAATATTTTAACCATCACCCAACATTACATCTAATTATGAGATTAGAGCACAGTAAGAAAAACATGGTAAAAATCTTGATTGTAATGTCAGTGGAGAAACCGACAATAACTTTGTAGTGGCAAATTCTAAAAACGCTGGATCTTGTAAGTGATGATAAAGCAGTTATTTCAAACACAGATATGAAGTAGGGTTCTTTCACTTGAAGTCGAGTTCTACATTAGTCAATAAAGATTGAAATAATTTACCTCAGAAACTCTGAATATTATATGCTAGTAATAAGCTTAAATTTATACAACCAAATAAAACATTAAAAAAATTTTCAAGTGACTAGTTCTCCATGAGCAGTATTTATTAAAAAAGTCAAATCGAGAGAGAATTTCTGAAAGTGATTAATCAAATACTCCATTCTGCATAACTTTTCAATTTTGCATTTTACTGATCTGTTGACACCTAATAGAATCATCCCATGTGTCATCAGTTAAAAATAGAAGAACGAAATAAATTCTTAAGCATGGTATAACAAAAATTGTACATCATACTTTAAAAGTAATGAATCAATTATCTCTATAGTATACATTGGCCCACTTATTATGATTCCAAACTTGGTATTTAAGCATCATTGTTTTCAGGGAAAAGAGAATAAATGGGCGAACATTTTAAAATGAGAAAAATATACACCTGGAAAAGAGAATAAATTGTCAAAGTTTATTTTCTGATTTTTAATTTTAATAACTACTATTTAAATTCAAGTTACTCAGTGTTTCAATACATCAAAATTATTTGTACTAAAATGAGCATAATTCCATTCAGAAATATCTAGAGATGATATTAAAATGGTAAAAATATTATAAGTTAATTCTGTTTCCAGAAAAAAGAATATTTCTTAAAACTGCAGAAACCTGACCAAGCTTCAGATATCGACTTTTCAGTTTTGACATAGCTGCCTTCATTTCTTTGTTTCTTAGAGTGTAAATAACTGGGTTTAAAATGGGAGTAAAGATGGTATAGAATACAGCAAGCACTTTGTCAACTGAATAACCACTAAACGGCCACACATAGATGAAAATGCATGGTCCGAAGAATAGTACCACAACGGTGATGTGAGCAGTCAGTGTGGAGCGGGCCTTGGCCATGCTAGCAGAAGAGCGATTCCTCACTGTGATGAGTATTACAGTGTAGGAGACAACCAAGAGGAGAAAGGAACTCAACGAAAGAAAGCCACTGTCTGCAACTATTAGTAAGCTGACAACATAAGTATCTATGCAGGCTAGCTTTGTCACTAGAGGAAGGTCACAGAAAAAACTGTCAACCAGATTAGGACCACAAAAAGGCAAGTTGACAGTGAATGCTAGCTGGCTGGTAGTGTGGATGAAGCCCACACACCATGGAACAAGTACAAGGATAATACACACTCGGCGGTTCATGATTGTCATATAGTGGAGAGGCTTGCATATTGCAACATAGCGGTCATAAGCCATGGATACGAGAATGACCATTTCACTGCCTGCAAATTGATGCACACAGAAAATCTGGACCAAGCAGGCTTCAAAAGAAATAGTCTTGTGTTCAACTAGAAAGTCAGCAATCATTTTTGGGGTAGCAAATGAGGCAACACATATATCTATAAAGGAGAGATTTGCAAGCAGAAAGTACATGGGGGTATGAAGGCGGGAGTCTGAGGTCACAGTTAGGATGATGAGAAAGTTGCCCAGTAGTATGGATAGGTAGAGTAGTGAGAATATGAGAAACAAAAATGGTTGAAGCTTCTTGGAACTGGAGAGTCCCAGCAACACAAATTCTGTTACCCGAGATTGATTCATTGACATTGCAAGCTTATTCCAAATTACCTGAACAGAAAAAAAAAGATAGATCAATCAAAGAATTAAGAAGTGTTTCAAGATCCAAGATTTGTATCACTTTTTAGGAAATTTGATTATGACTCAAATGTAGGCATTGAATTTGCAAACCTCTCTATATTCAGACAGTGGCTAATAAACAAAATAAAATGAATAGTGCTAGATAATGTGCCAAACTACAAAAAGATAGATAGTTTGTGAGCAGTTAGTAGAAAAATACTGAGCAATTAAATCATTTATTATATAAATATAAGATGCTTAATTGGTGAAATGATAAATGAATGGTCATTTGAAATGTAATATAATCTACAAAGAAAATGTTATTTCTTCAGAAAATACAATATTAATTCAAGAAGAAATTTAAAAGTTTAGGAAAGGAATATGTAATCTCATGTAATAAATTTTGTGCCAATAATGTTACAAAATGTCTTACCTAAGAAGAGAGACAGTCCATAAATCTTTAATTTAGTATGTGCTTATTAAAGCTTGTTGTGTTTTATATTCAGATCCAAGGTCCCAGAGAAAACACTGTAGTAACCCTAAGAACATAACCCATAAAACAGATTTGTTGATAAAATGGAAACAAGCACAACATTTGGGGGGTTTGGTTTGAACTTAGATGGGTTGTCTTCATGGAGCTAAGATAGGGCTGAGGCCCTTGATAACAGGATAACAGCAGAGTTTTCAGGAAACTGAAAGACAAGACTAGGCAATAAAGTTAAAGAAAAGCTGAAGATAAATTTGAGATGTTGCCTGGAATTGAGCAAAATTGTTCTGTAACTGCTGTTTATATAATGGAGGAAATGCATCTAAAAATCACAGCAACTTAAGAGACTAAGAATTAAAACCAATCCAACCTCACTGAAGATCACAAGTCCATCCCAGTTCCACACTGGAGGAAAGTGCAAGTTCCTCACATATGCTCCCAACATAATTCTTCATATTGTAAACAACTGCTACTCAGAAGATTCAATCCAGATTTTTTCTGTAAGTTTTTGTTTTCTGATCAAAGTTTGACTCAAATAGTTTAATTGAAAGCACTGCTTGTATTTTTAAGAAAACAACCATTAACAGATATTGGAATATCATTTGATTCTGGAAAGTCTTAGAAACATCAGAGTATTTACTTAGTTTGTCAGATTAATATTTAAAGATAGTCATTTATCTTCCTTTTGCTAAATTTAATAGTTCAGAAAACTTTCTTTCTTCTTCAAATATACACTATATATCATGATCATTTATAGAATCAGACACTTCTTCCTGTAATAATAACATAATGATAAGACTGTAAAACAGGTAATGTGTGGGAGGCACACTTTTATTATAATTTAGTGTGCAAATCATTAGTTTACATTATTTTATCATGATTAAATCACATGACATTTTTTACCATATCAAATATTTTAAGTATATAATTCAGTAGTATTTTCACATTTCAGAATTTATTTCCTTTTTGAAGAAGTGAAAAGGTAAGCATGAATTTAAATTAAATTAAGATTATACTTAAATTGAGATTGAGATACTATAATTATTTAAATTAAGACAAACCCATCCTTGTGTAGTTAAAATTAATAAAGTACATATTCTAAATTTAATTAATAATAAATTCATTCACTATTCTGCCTTGAGTAAAAAATATTTCTAAATTACAAGATTTGAAATATCTTGAACTAAAAATCAAGGCATGATATTTAAAGCTATCATTTTCATAGAGAGCATGTCTCCACTAAGATGTAGAACAACTTAGATATTTTTTAATTTCCAGGGGCTTATATATTTCTGGAATGTTAAACACTCTTTCAGGCATTCAGTTTCTGTTTACAGTGACTGATGAGCATCAGTGGTTCATACCTATAATTCTAGCCTCTCCAGAGAATGATATCTAAAGATTGTAGTTCAAAGCAAGCTGAGGCAGGAAAGTCTGTGAGACTCTTATTCCAATTAATCACCCAAGAAAGCCAAAAGTGAAGCTGTGTCTCAAGTGATGGAGTGGTAGCCTTTATCTAAAAAACTCTAAAAAACAGTGCTCAAGGCACTGAGTTCAAGTTCCAGGACCAGTACACACATGCACACACAAACACCAACACACACACACACACACACACACACACACACACACACACATACACATTGGTTAAATATGTATCATCCTTAGATAACAGTTTGTCAATCTCTAGGTTTTATTTTTATTTATTTTTTTTGCCAGTCCTGGCACTTGAATTCAGGACCTTGACACTGTCCTTGAGCGTCTTTTGCTCAAGGCTAGCACTTGAGCAACATTGCCACTTCTGGCTTTTCCTATTTGTGTTGTGCTGAGGAACTGAACCCAGGGCTTCATGCAAGCACTCGACCACTAAGCCACATTCCCAGGCCCAATCTCTAGGTTTTAAAAGTATACTTTTAAAGTCAACTAAATGTAAAATTCTTAAAGTATATAGCCACCCTGATAGAAAGCATTAATGTAGGAACAAGTAAATGTATTCTGGTTTGTCAAATAAATTCAGATATCAATTACTGTTTACTGTCAAGTATTTAAACAACTTTCAATAGCAAATATGAGCACTTAGACCGAGAAATGTAAATTAAAACGAGAAAAAATGCCTCTCTGCTTTCTCTGTGGAATTAATAACAGCTCTAGGAAAGCACAGTTGTTTCTGTATCCCATACCATAAAATATTAATACTCAACAAATAAACAATTTATTTTAGAACCCACTGAATGAAAACTAACAGCAGGGAATACAACCCTTACAGCATCTGAAACATCCTTGTCCTCTGGACAGAGATGGAGAAAAACACAGGAAAGTTCTGAGAATTGAATACTTGACACCAAGAGATTGTAGCAATGAGCATAAATGGTGACATATGTATGCATTTTCTATAACAGAAACTGACTGGAATGGTAACTTGGGGAGCAATTGAAAAAGAGCAAGAGAAAGAAGGAGACATACAGAGTGAGACAAAGATAGAGAGAGAAACAAAAAATGAGAGAGAAAGAAAAGACAAAATGTCAACATGAGATATTCTACGTGCAGATTATCCTATTTCCGTAAAAAACTAGTCTTACTTTTATGTAATATCTATGTGGTTAATAACTTGGGGGAGAGCAGTACTGAACTATGAACTCAGGATTTATACTGTGTAAGCAGGCACTCTACCACTTTAGCACATACCTCCAGCCCTACCTCCAAAATACCTAGTTAGAAATAATGTTGTCAATTTTCTTTAATCTAAATCCATTAAATAATTAGAATTAGTATACTCCCCCACATACTGTAAATATTAAAGATTTAATCAATATATTTTATTTGCCTCTAAATAATTAAGTTAAGCACATGCTAGTAAAGAGCATCATTCTCCTACATATAGCTTAGCAATTAAGGATAGATTACCTTCAAAACTATTTCATTTTTAAAATTTGAATTTCAGAAGGAATTATCAAATAAGAACCTCTGGAAAAAAGGTTCTTTAAACTATTTATAACCAGATGTGGCAGCAACAAGACGGCAAAACTGTATTTGAAAAATAAAATAACAAATAAAAAAGAGCTGGGAACATTGCCTGAGTAGCAGAGTTCTTGCATGAAGTGCATGAAGATCACGGAGATCTAATTTTGAGCAACGGTATTTAAAATTGTTTTAAAGGAAAGAAAAACAAAAAAGAGAAAAGTTATTTAAAATAAATTAGGTTATTCTCAGAACATCCAGAAACTTCTTGATTAATTACTTACTAACAGTGAACATCAGTAATGAAACTTTATCAGATCACAAAATATATCATGGGAAAATTATTCTTACTAATGAAGATGATTTTTGATATATAAGGAAATATAAACATACATAATTTTTCATATAATATAAAATATATTTGCTTTCATATAAGGCTGGAAATGAACACCAATAATACACAACAGTTGATCAGCCTAACTGTGAGAATAAATAAACCTTAATCACCATGTAAATATTCATTGAACAGAGAGCATTATGAGGAGAGAACAGACAGATGATGTTGAAATGCACTTTCCTCTATTGAACTCTAAATCTATTTCTATCAGGGTCACCTTAAAGCAAAAGGCCTAGAAGAGTTAAATTGACAGAGAACTGGAAAACAAACATTTGCATTTTCCAAATAGAAGTATCTTAGTTTGACTGAGACAACAATGAATTCTAGTGTGACTTTTCCAGTCTAGAAAACAGATTTCTCATTATTTCTGTACACTAAACAAATAGGATATGTTCAAAATACAATGCAATATTTGTACAGTCTAGTAAATCTCCCAGTCTTTGTACCTGTAATTCTTCTAAACTGCCATTCATCTGGGAAGTTTCAGATTGGGTAAATTTTCTATGTACCTGTGCCAGAGTAATCCTCCAGGAACCAATCTGAAATAGTAAGAATTGTACTTCTTTTTCAAGCGTAACATTTCAGTTTATATAAAAGATGTAATAGAAAGCCTTCCATGATAAATCCAGGGAATTTACCTCATGGGAGAAATGGCAAATCATCTTTAGAGATCTGTGAGGTCACTTTTCAGTGGGGATAATTATAAATGCCATTCTTTCAGAGTTAAAATAGAAAGAAAACTTTTTGTCAACGTGTTGATATGTCTGAAAGCAAAGTATTACCTAACTCCAATGATAGTGGGAAATTTTTCACTCCCATATCTGCTATATGATCTCAAGGCTGTTTTCTCAAATCACAAGGAACCTGTTATTTCAAAGATAGGCTAAACTATTTGGGTATTCAACTGGTTTTCTTATCTATGGTTTAATAGATATTGACTGTTTGAATATGTTCATTGAAGAAATATATATTTGTAATCTTCATTCAAAAAAGCAAACAAACCAGAAAAAAACAGAAACACAACAACCCCCTTGTTTCCAAGAGGAACTTCATTTCAATTAGTCATACGAAGCAGAAAAAAACAGTGCTGGAGGGATATCAATACCAAATTTAAAACTCTACTACAAAGACAGCAATCAAAACAGCTTGGTACTGGCACAAGAACAGACCTGAGGACCAATGGAATACAACTGAAGGCCCAGAAATGAGCGCACAGACCAATAGCCACCTAATCTTTGATAAGGGAGCTAAAAAATAGAATGGAAGAAAGACAGCCTCTTCAGTAAATGGTGCTGGCAAAATTGGTTAAACACCTGTAGAAAACTAAGGCTAGACCCTTATAGATCACGCTGCACCAAAATCAGTTCCAAATGGATCAAAGGCCTTGAAGTCAAAGCAGACACTCTGAAAACATTACAGAAAGGAAAGAGAAAAACTTTAGGCCTCCTTGGCACAGGCCGAAATTTTCTTAATAGAGACCCAGAAACACACCAAATCAAAGAAAGATTGGACAATGGGATTGCAAAAAACTGCAGAGCTTCTGCATGATAAAGGATATAGCTAGCAAAATCAATAGAAAGCCCATGGATTGGGAAAAGATTAAACATACAATGGACAAGAGTCTCATATCTAAAAAGTACTTAGAACTCAAAAAATTAAATCCCACAACAACAATTCCTCAAAGAAACAACTGCCCAATAAATAAGTTGGCTAAAGACTTAAAGAGAAACCTCTCTGAAGAGGAAATAAAAATAGGCAATAGACATATGAAGAAATGCTCAACCTCAGCTAACCAAAACAAAGGAGGAGGCTACAATGCTTGATAAGAAATGCACTCATTATCTTGCCCATGTAATTGTAACCCCTCTGTACAGTATTTTCACAATAAAAAAATGAGATTCCACCTCACACCAGTTAGAATGGCTATACTGAAGAAATCTAATAATAATAGATGCTAGAGGGGATGTGGCCCAAAGGGAACTCTACTGCATTGTTGGTGGGAGTGTAAATTTGTTCAATCATTCTGGAAAGCAGTATGGAGGTTCCTCAAAACACTCCACATCACTTTTGGGATTTACCCAAATGATCACAAACAAGTCCATTTCACTTAGCCTCATCTCATATGGTCATATGTACATAGCTTTTGACCATTTCTGCTTGTTCTAGACATATACTAGTTATTGCAAATAGAGAAACCATGAAACCTATGTTTCTTTGGGCCTGGCTGAATTCACTTAATTTAAATTTTTTCCAAGTCTTTCCATTTCCTAACAAATGGGGCGATGTCATTCTGTCTAACTGAGGCATGGAATTCTATGCCTCTGATAAATAATGCTGTGATGAATGTAGTTGTGCTGGTAGCTTTAGTGTGGCCTTGTTTATGATCATTTGGGTAAATGCCCGGGAATGAGTTTGCTAGATCACTGGGGAATTCTACCTTTAGTCTTTTGAGGAACCTCCATACTGCTTTTCACAGTGGTTGAACCAATTAACATTCCCACCAACAGTATAGTAGCATTCCTTTTTGGTCTCATCTCCACCAGCATCTGTTGTTATTAGATTTCTTGATAATTCTACCTGGGGTGAGGTAGAACCTCAATGTAGTTTTGATTTCATTTCTTTTATTGTCAGAGGTGTTGAACATTTCTTCATGTGTCTATTGACTATTTTTATTTCTTCTTCAGAGAAGTCTTTTTATTTCTTTAGCCCACTTGTTGATGGGGTTGTTTCTTTGAGGATGTGTTATTGGGGGTTATACTTTTATGAGCTTTAGGTATATTTTTGACATGAGACGCTTGTCTCCCAATCAGGGGGCATTCTATTTATCTTGCTACCTTTGTCTTTTGCCTTGTAAAAGCTCTGTGGTTTAATACAATCTCATTTATCCTGCCTTTCTTTGATTGTTGTGTTTCTGGATCTTTATATAGGAAGCTTAGACTTGTGCCAAGGAGCCCTAATACATTCCCTGTCCCTTCCTATAATGTTTTCAGAGTATTTGCTTTTACCTCAAGTTCTTTGATCCTTTTGGAGTTAATTCGGTTGCAGGGTGATATATATGGATTTAACTTTAGTTATTTATATGTGAATAGCCAATTCTGCCAGCACCATTTGTTTAAAAGGCTTATCGAAGAATAAGTGGCCATAAGTCAGTGGTATCATTTCTAGGTCTTCAAATCTATTCCATTGGTCTTCAGGCCTGTTTCTGTGCCAGTACTAAGTTGTTTTAATAACGACAGCTTTAAAATAACATTTGAAACTTGGTATTGATATTCCCCCAGCACAGTTCTTCCTGCTAAGGATTGTTTTTGCTATTCAGGGTCTTCTATTATTTCATATGAATTTTTGGATTTCTTCTATTTCATTAAAGAGTGTTGTTGGGATGTTGATGGGCATTGCATTGAATTTGTAGACTGCTTTGGGCAGTATTGCCTGTTTCGCAATGCCAGTCGTTACAATCCAGGAGCATGGGAGGTTTTACCATTTCCTTAAATTTGGTTTCATTTCATTTTCCAGGATTTTAAAGTTTTCATAATAGAAGTCTTTGACCTTTTTGCTTAAGTTAATCTTTAGATATTTTTTTGAGGCTATTACAAAATCAGTTGCTTTTTTTGATTTCAGACTCACTCTTCTCATTGTTGGCATACAACTGATAAGAGAGCCAAAATTATCAGATAGAAGAAAGAGGGTTTCAAACAAATGGGGCTCAAAAAATGAGCTATACATGTATATAAATCCCTTGGGATACAGAAAAGCTACTGATATTTGTGGTTTAATTTTTTGTGTGAAAATACCGTACACAGGGGTTACAATTACATGGGCAAGATAATGAGTACATTTCTTATCAAACATTCCAGCCTCCTCCCTTGTTTACCCTTCACATCACTTCCCAGCCTCCCTACGACCCCCTACCAAGCCCCCCCCCCCCCGGTCACCACAGTTGTACAGTTCGTTTTGAACATGACAACTTGTACTTTTCATAGTTGCATCGGGTCCACCTGTATCCTTAAACGACTTGTTTTTCCCCATCCCCCATACCGACATCAAATATAGTGAAAGCAGGGGTTATACTGTGGGGAGGGAAATAAAAAGGTACAAAGAAATAATCTTATAAATGAGTTAGAAGCAAATGCACGAAAGAAAAAACATTTAAATACATATCTAAGGGTTCATTTTCCTAACATCACATTATCTGACCTTTCCTACTTGACTCATACATATACTAGATATTTCTAATAAGGGAAACCATGGGACCTATGTTTCTTTGGCCTTGACTTATTTCACTTAACATAATTTTTTCCAAGTTTTTCCATTTCCTAACAAATGGGGCAATGTCATTCTTTCTGATGGAGACATAGTATTCCATTGTGTATAAATACCACATTTTCTTGATCCATTCATCTACTGAG